>NC_088222.1:0-8233 GCF_036934945.1 Oncorhynchus masou masou | reverse complement strand
GATACAGCCAGCTACACTGAGATACAGCCAGCTACAATGAGATACAGCCAGCTACACTGAGATACAGCCAGCTACACTGAGATGCAGCCAGCTACAATGAGATACAGCCAGTTACACTGAGATGCAGTCAGCTACACTGAGATGCAGCCAGCTATACTGAGATACAGCCAGCTACACTGAGATGACAGCCAGCTACACTGAGATACAGCCAGCTACACTGAGATACAGCCAGCTACACTGAGATACAGCCAGCTACACTGAGATACAGCCAGCTACACTGAGATGCAGCCAGTTACAATGAGATACAGCCAGTTACAATGAGATGCAGTCACACACTGACACAGCTACACTGAGATACAGCCAGCTACACTGACATACAGCCAGTTATACTGAGATGCAGCCAGCTACACTGAGATGCAGCCAGCTACACTGAAATACAGCCAGCTACACTGAGATAAAAGAAAGCTATACTGAGATGCGGCCAGCTATACTGAGATACGGCCAGCTACACTGGAGATACGGCCAGCTACACTGAGATACGGCCAGCTACACTGAGATGCAGCCAGCTACACTGAGATACAACCAGCTACACTGAGATACAGCCAGCTACACTGAGATGCAGTCAGCTGGCACTGAGATACAGCCAGCTATACTGAGATACTTGCACAACTTCATCTGCACTTCTATCACTCCAGTGTTAATTTGCTAAATTGTAATTACTTCACTAATTGGCCTATTTATTGCCTAACCTCCTTACTCCATTTGCACACACTGTATTTCTATTTTTCTGTTGTATTATTGAATGTACTTTCGTTTATCACTTGTAAATCTGTGTTGTTGTTTTTGTCGCACTGCTTTGTTTCTTTATCTTGGCCAGGTCACAGTTGTAAATGAGAACTTGTTGAGAAAGGTCAAATGAGAAAGGTCAAATAAAAAAATAAAAGAACCAAGAATCTCAAATATAAAGTATATTTTGAGTTGTTTAACACTTCTTTTACTACATGATTCCATGATTTATTTCATGGTTATGTCTTCACTATTATTCCACGATGTAGAAAATAGTAAAAATAAAGAAAAACCCTGGAATGAGTAGGTGTGTCCACACTTTTGACTGGTGTTGTATATGTGAACAGTGTGTGTATTGGTGTGTGCCTGTACGTGTGTGTGTGTGTGTTAGTGTGTGTTAGTGTGTGTGTGTGTATGAAGAATTTGTGCAGTACATCGGATGTCCAGCAGGGAGCAGTAGAGAACTGAGCTGGATCTCCATTGTTAGAGAATATCAAAAAATCCCATTAGAATCAACCCAGTAGCCTAAAGGACATACCCAAATCTAACTGCCTGTAGCACAGGCCCTGAAGAAAGGATATGCATATTATTGGTCTCATTTGAAACACTTTGAAGTTTGTGGAAATGAATTGAATGTAGAGAATATAACAAAATAGATCTGGTAGAAGAAAATACACAAAAACAGTGTTTTCTTACCGCCATCTTTGAAATGGAAGAGAAAGTTATAGCCATCACCTGGTTGTAATTATGATAGTGTCCACAAGATGGCAGCAGTGTATGTGCAAAATGTCAGATGGATAACTTTGATTCAACTCATTCTCAAGACTTTTAGTGTGATGTCACCAAGGTACATTTGGGCAAATCGTGAAAAAGGCAGTCGCGTTCATATTACATTTTTCTGCAAGAATATCATCACATCTGTCTACTTGGACTTTTGATTCAGCTTCTCCAGTATCAGTAGCCCTATTATAAGTTCAACATTTGCAAAACAACCAGTTTTCATAACTCTGAATAGCCGTATACTTTTTTGTCCAAAATGAAAAGCCATTGTGGCACCTACATTTTACGATATATACATGGTTTCCCTGAATACTCCCGTAAAGACCAGCTCATTTGCTATCTAGCTAGTTTTGTTTGACCCGATTGGTGCTCATTTGACAAAGATACTGTTGTTCAAGTGATGGCCGCCAGCCATCGGCGTGCCATGAAGGTGTTGCTCTCTGACCAAATATGGTGTCCTATAGGATATACTACACCTTAATGAAATAGTGGAGTCTTGTTACCTTCTAGGATCTCTGAGGAATAGATACGAATGTGATTTGACTCGTTCAAACAACATTTAGGGTAAGATTTCCATAGATTCCCTTTCTTTGCAAATTGAGGAAATACAACATCGATCATGCATGCTATGTGGATCCTTTTAGGATATGTAAAAAGATTTTATCTAACAAAACAACACTTCATGTTATCTCTTGGGACCCTTTGGATTATAAATCAGAGCAAGATTTAAGAATGTAATTACACGCTTTACCTTCAGAGGTAAATTTATGAAATCTATCGTGATTGGAAAAAGTGTTTTGTTGTTAGAGCTCACCTCGTAAACAATACTATGGCATTTTTTCGTGTAATAGCTACTGTAAATAGCTACTGTAAATTGGGCAGCTGATTTAACCTGTCTCTCTCTGCACCTGTCTCTGTCTGCACTTTCTGTCTTGAATGGACCTGTCTGACCTGTCTCTGTCTGCACCTGTCTCTGTCTGCACCTGTCCTGTCTGCACCTGTCTCTGTCTGTACCTGCACCTGTCTGGCACCTGTCTCTGTCACCTCTGTCTGCACCTGTCTGTCTGCACCTGTCTCTGTCTGCACCTGTCTCTGTCTGTCTCTGTCTGCACCGGTCTCTGTCTGTACCTGTCTCTCTCTGCACCTGCTCCTGTCTGTACCTGTTTCTCTGCACCTCTGCACCTGTCTCTGTCTCTGCACCTGTCTCTGTCTGCACCGGCTCCTGCACCTCTGTACCTGTCTCTGTCTGTACCTGTCTCTCTCTGCACCTGTCTCTGTCTGTACTCCGCACCTGTCTTGCCTGTACCTGTCTCTCTCTGCACCTGTCTCTGTCTGCACCTCTCTGCACCTGTCGCTGTCCCTGTCTGGATCCCTGGTCAAATGTACTGTGACTTAGGGTTAGTGTTAGGGTAGATGTAGGGTTAGGGGTCAGGGTTAGGGTTAGCATTGGAGGGCCGCCCTGTCAGGTACCGGGTTAGGAGGGGGGTCGGGTTGGGGTACGTACTCGAGGAGCTCCTGGTGGTCGAGGGGATCTGTTTGGGTTCAGGGTTGGGGCTTTCAGGCTTGGGGTCAGGGTTGGGGTACGTAAGAGCAGCTCCTGAGGAGCAGCTCCTGCTTGGTGGTGGAGGGGATCTGTTAAAGGGGTTAGGGGTTAGGGGTCACCGTTGGGGTTGGGGTCAGGGTCAGGGGTTGGGGCATGCACTAGGAGCAGCTCCTGCTCGGTGGTGGGGGTCAGGGTTGGGGGTTAAGCTTGGGGTCAGGGTTGGGTACGTACCGAGGAGCAGCTCCTGCTTGGTGGTGGAGGGGATCTGTTGGGGTTAGGGTTGGGGTACGTAGGGAGCAGCTTGGGGGTCAGGGGTTGGGGGAGTTACTTCAGGGTGGTGTACTGAGGAGCAGCTCCTGCTTGGTGGTCGATTCAGGGTTGGGGTTGGGGTCAGGGTCAGGTTGGGGTACGTGGGGGTTGCTTGGTGGTGGAGGCTTTGGGGTTAGGGTTGGGTTTGGAGTTAGGCGTGACCGAGGAGCAGCTCCTGCTCAGTGGTGGGTGGAGGGGGGGTCAGGGTTGGGGTTGGGGTCTCAGGGTCAGGGGTTGGGGTTAGGGTTGGGGTTAGGCTTGGGGTCAGGGTTGGGGTACGTACTGAGGAGCAGCTCCTGCTCAGTGGTGGTGGGGGTTAGGGTTGGGGTCAGGGTTGGGGTTGGGGCCCAGGGTCAGGGTTGGGCTGTGGGTCAGGCTGGGGTTAGGCTGTGGCCTGGGGTCAGGGTTGGGGTACCGTACTGAGAGCAGCTCCTGCTTGGTGGTGGAGGGATCTGTTGGGGTTAGGTTGGGGCCAGGGCTGGGGTTGGGGTCAGGGTCAGGTTGGGGCACTGAGGAGACAGCTCCTGTTTGGTGGTGGAGGGGATCTGTTGGGGTTAGGGTTGGGTTTGGAGTTAGCTCAGGTACGCACTTGAGAGCAGCTCCTGCTCAGTGGTGGAGGGATCTGTTGGGGTTAGGGTTGGGGCTAGGCTTGGGGTCAGGTTGGGGCACGCATCAGTGAGCAGCTCCTGCTCGGTGGTGGAGGGGATCTGTTGGGGTTAGGGGTTGGGGCTAGGCTTGGGTTGTGGGGTCGTGGGTTGGGGCACGCACTGAGCAGCTCCTGCTGGTGGGGTCTGCGGGATCTGTTGGGGTTAGGGGTTGGGGTTAGGGTTGGGGTCAGGGCTGGGGTACGCACTGAGGAGCAGCTCCTGCTTGGTGGTGGAGGGATCCGCTGGGGTTAGGGTTGGGCTTGGAGTTAGGCTTCAGGTACGTACCGAGGAGCGGTTCCTGCTCGGTGGTGGAGGGGATCTGTTTGGGTTCATCAATCCAGGGGGTGGCGTGCACCGCGACGCTCCAGTCACTCCAGGTGCCGATCTCCATGTCCTTAGCCGCCACCTGGATGATGTACTCCTTCCCTGCGTACGCATCCGTTATGGTGTGGGCTGTACTGTCTGACAACTCCACCTGAAACACACCAATCAGAGAGAAGCACCATCCGTTATGGTGTGGGCCGTACTGTCTGACAACTCCACCTGAAACACACCAATCAGAGAGAAGCACCAAAATGGAAAACAGTTTAATTAAAAGCATCTAGTTAATCAGAGAGAATCTACAGTACCTCTCATTATCTACTGGGGTGTCACTTCCTTTAGACAATCCTGTCATCACTGTCTGTGATAACCCTTTTTCAAAGCTCCTTTTACACTGAGAGAAAGCTCCTATTACAATGAGAAAAAGCTCCTATTGCATTGAAAAAGCTTCTATAACACTGAAAGAAAGCTCCTATAACACTGAGAGAAAGCTCCTATTACATTGAGAAAGCGCTTTCTAAACTGAGCGAAAGCTCCCATAACACTGAGGAAAGCTCCTATAACACTGAGAGAAAAATTCCTATCACAATGAGACATCTCCTACAACAAAGATTTAAAGCTCCTATTTTACAGAGAGAAAGCTAATTGTACACTGAGACACAGACACTATTACACTGAGAGAAAGCTCTTTTTAAACTGAGAGAAAGCTCCTATAACACTGAGAGAAAGCTCCTATTACACTGAGAGAAAGCTCTTATAACACTGAGAGAAAGCTCATATTACACTGAGAGAAAGCTCTTTATAAACTGACAAAGCTCCTAATACTCTGAGAGAAAGCTCCTATAACACTGAGAGAAAGCTCCTATTACACTGAGAAAGCTCCTTTAACACTGAGAGAAAGCTCCTATTACACTGAGAGAAAGCTCCCATTGCTTTGAGAATGCTCATATAACACTGAGAGAAAGCTCCTTTAACACTGTTAGAAAGCTCCTATACATTTTGAGAAAGCTCCTATTTTATGGAGAGAAAGCTTAATTGTACAATGAGAGAAAGCTCCTATAACACTAAGAGAAAGTTCCAATTACACTGGGAGAGAAACTCCTATAACACTGAGAAAAAAGCTCCTTTAACACTGAGAAAGCTCATATTATAGTGAGATATCTCCAACTACATTGAGAAAGCTTTATAACACTGAGAGAAAGCTCTTGTTAGCATTGAAAAAGCATCTATTACACAGAGGGAAAGGTCCTATTACTTTGAGAAAGCTCCTATTTCACTGAGAGAGAGCTCTTTCAGAGAACAACACGCGTTTTACATCCATGTGTTCTCTCAGAGATACACCCCTAACACCCCCTGTGTCCTCTCAGAGATACCCCCTTAACACCCCCTGTGTCCTCTCAGAGATACCCCCAACACCCCCTGTGTCCTCTCAGAGATACCCCCAACACCTCCTATGTCCTTCTCAGAGATACCCTCAACACCCCCTGTGTCCTCTCAGAGATACCCCCAACACCCCCTGTGTCCTCTCAGAGATACCCCCCAACACTTTGGTGAATGGAGAATAATGATCAAATACAGCTTTGTTTGGCTCCTACATTTACATTTTAATGGAACTGTCTTCTTCGTAATTGGTCGTGAGTTTTGCTCACATCCCCTGAGACTGGCAGTCTCAGAGCCAAAAAGAGAGAGGGCTTTCATTTCAATTCATCCATGCCTGCATCCCAAATGCCTTTACAGTATTGTACACTACATCTAACCATAGGCCCGCTTCATATCCACCCATATCTATCACACTATATTCTCAACCACAGAGACAATACCATATATAAAACCATATCATTATAACCATAGAGACAATACTATACTTAACACCATATAATTAAAACCACCGAAACTAACTATACTCTACCTAAACTACCAATACTCTACCTAAACTACCAATACTCTACATAAACTCCCTATGCTCTGCCTCAACTCCCTATACTCTGCCTCAACTCCCTATACTCTGCCTCAACTCCATATGCTCTGCCTCAACTCCCTATACTCTGCCTCAACTCCCTATGCTCTGCTTCCAACTCCCTATACTCTGCCTCAACTCCCTATGCTCTGCCTCAACTCCCTATGCTCTGCCTCAACTCCCTATGCTCTGCCTCAACTCCCTATGCTCTGCTTCAACTCCCTATACTCTGCCTCAACTCCCTATGCTCTGCCTCAACTCCCTATACTCTGCCTCAACTCCCTATACTCTGCCTCAACTCCCTATACTCTGCCTCAACTCCCTATGCTCTGCCTCAACCTCCCTATGCTCTGCCTCAACTCCCTATGCTCTGCCTCAACTCCCTAAACTCTGCATCAACTCCCTATACTCTGCCTCAACTCCCTATGCTTCTGCCTCAACTCCCTATACTCTGCCTCAACTCCCTATGCTCTGCCTCAACTCCCTATGCTCTGCCTCAACTCCCTATGCTACTGCTTCAACTCCCTATGCTCTGCCTCAACTCCTATACTCTGCCTCAACTCCCTATGCTCTGCCTCAACTCCCTATGCTCTGCCTCAACTCCCTATGCTCTGCCTCAACTCCCTATACTCTGCCTCAACTCCCTATGCTCTGCCTCAACTCCCTATGCTCTGCCTCAACTCCCTATGCTCTGCCTCAACTCCCTATACTCTGCCTCAACTCCCTATGCTCTGCCTCAACTCCCTATACTCTGCCTCAACTCCCTAAACTCTGCCTCAACTCCCTATACTCTGCCTCAACTCCCTATGCTCTGCCTCAACTCCCTATACTCTGCCTCAACTCCCTAAACTCTGCATCAACTCCATATACTCTGCCTCAACTCCCTATCCTCTGCCTCAACTCCCTATGCTCTGCCTCAACTCCCTATACTCTGCCTCAACTCCCTATACTCTGCCTCAACTCCCTATGCTCTGCCTCAACTCCCTATACTCTGCATCAACTCCCTATGCTCTGCATCAACTCCCTATGCTCTGCCTCAACTCCCTATACTTCTGCATCAACTCCCTATACTCTGCCTCAGCTCCCTATGCTCTGCCTCAACTCCCTATGCTCTGCCTCAACTCCCTATGCTCTGCTTCAACTCCCTATGCTCTGCCTCAGCTCCCTGTACTCTGCCTCAACTCCCTATACTCTGCATCAACTCCCTATACTCTGCATCAACTCCCTATGCTCTGCCTCAACTCCCTATGCTCTGCCTCAACTCCCTATACTCTGCCTCAACTCCCTATGCTTGCCTCAACTCCCTATACTCTGCCTCAACTCCCTAAACTCTGCATCAACTCCATATACTCTGCCTCAACTCCCTATGCTCTGCCTCAACTCCCTATACTCTGCCTCAACTCCCTAAACTCTGCCTCAGCTCCCTATACTCTGCCTCAACTCCCTATACTCTGCCTCAACTCCCTATGCTCTGCCTCAACTCCCTATACTCTGCCTCAACTCCCTATGCTCTGCCTCAACTCCCTATACTCTGCCTCAACTCCCTATGCTCTGCCTCAACTCCCTATGCTCTGCCTCAACTCCCTATGCTCTGCCTCAACTCCCTATGCTCTGCCTCAGCTCCCTATACTCTGCCTCAACTCCCTATACTCTGCATCAACTCCCTATACTCTGCATCAACTCCATATACTCTGCCTCAACTCCCTATACTCTGCCTCAACTCCCTATGCTCTGCCTCAACTCCCTATACTCTGCCTCAACTCCCTATGCTCTGCCTCAACTCCCTTATGCTCTGCATCAACTCCATATACTCTGCCTCAACTCCCTATACTCTGCCTCAACTCCCTATGCTCTGCCTCAACTCCCTATACTCTGCCTCAACTCCCTATG
>NC_088221.1:54718105-54731225 GCF_036934945.1 Oncorhynchus masou masou | reverse complement strand
AGATCCACTGTGTTAAAGAGCCTCTGACCAGTCCCAGGGAGCCCAGGTACAGATCCACTGTGTTAAAGAGCCTCTGACCAGTCCCAGGGAGCCCAGGTACAGATCCACTGTGTTAAAGAGCCTCTGACCAGTCCCACGGAGCCCAGGTACAGATCCATTGTGTTAAAGAAGCCTCTGACCAGTCCCACGGAGCCCAGGTACAGATCCACTGTGTTAAAGAGCCTCTGACCAGTCCCAGGGAGCCCAGGTACAGATCCACTGTGTTAAAGAGCCCCTGACCAGTCCCACGGGCCAGGTACAGATCCACTGTGTTAAAGAGCCTCTGACCAGTCCCAGGGAGCACAGGTACAGATCCACTGTGTTAAAGAGCCTCTGACCAGTCCCACGGAGCCCAGGTACAGATCCACTGTGTTAAAGAGCCTCTGACCAGTCCCACGGAGCCCAGGTACAGATCCACTGTGTTAAAGAGCCTCTGACCAGTCCCACGGAGCCCAGGTACAGATCCACTGTGTTAAAGAGCCTCTGACCAGTCCCACGGAGCCCAGGTACAGATCCACTGTGTTAAAGAGCCTCTGACCAGTCCCAGGAGCCCAGGTACAGATCCACTGTGTTAAAGAGCCTCTGACCAGTCCCAGGGAGCCCAGGTACAGATCCACTGTGTTAAAGAGCCTCTGACCAGTCCCACGGGCCCAGGTACAGATCCACTGTGTTAAAGAGCCTCTGACCAGTCCCAGGGAGCCCAGGTACATATCCACTGTGTTAAAGAGCCTCTGACCAGTCCCAGGGAGCCCAGCTACAGATCCACTGTGTTAAAGAGCCTCTGACCAGTCCCACGGAGCCCAGGTACAGATCCACTGTGTTAAAGAGCCCCTGACCAGTCCCACGGAGCCCAGGTACAGATCCACTGTGTTAAAGAGCCTCTGACCAGTCCCACGGAGCCCAGGTACAGATCCACTGTGTTAAAGAGCCTCTAACCAGTCCCAGGGAGCCCAGGTACAGATCCACTGTGTTAAAGAGCCTCTGACCAGTCCCACGGAGCCCAGGTACAGATCCACTGTGTTAAAGAGCCTCTGACCAGTCCCAGGGAGCCCAGGTACAGATCCACTGTGTTAAAGTGCCTCTGTGGTGGTGGTGGACAAATCAGCACTGGAAGGGAACTACTCCTCTATGTTAATAATTATCCCAGACGTGTCTAACATAGACCCATTAGAGTGGCATGGTTGGCTGCATCTGTGGATTCATCAAGCTGCAGTGTGTAATGGCCGTTTGCACTGATGCGCTCTGATGTCTGGTGTGTTATGACCTCTGACATGTCCTGGATTCTCCTCCTCATGGTGTCCTCTGACATGTCCTGGATTCTCCTCCTCATGGTGTCCTCAGACATGTCCTGGATTCTCCTCCTCATGGTGTCCTCAGACATGTCCTGGATTCTCCTCCTCAGACATGTCCTGGATTCTCCTCCTCATGGTGTCCTCAGACATGTCCTGGATTCTCCTCCTCATGGTGTCCTCAGACATGTACTGGATTCTCCTCCTCATGGTGTCCTCAGACATGTCCTGGATTCTCCTCCTCATGGTGACCTCAGGCATGTCCTGGATTCTCCTCCTCATGTTGTCCTCAGACATGTCCTGGATTCTCCTCCTCATGGTGTCCTCAGACATGTCCTGGATTCTCCTCCTCATGGTGTCCTCAGACATGTCCTGGATTCTCCTCCTCATGGTGTCCTCAGACATGTCCTGGATTCTCCTCCTCATGGTGTCCTCAGACATGTCCTGGATTCTCCTCCTCATGGTGTCCTCAGACATGTCCTGGATTCTCCTCCTCATGGTGGCCTCAGACATGTCCTGGATTCTCCTCCTCATGGTGTCCTCAGACATGTCCTGGATTCTCCTCCTCATGGTGTCCTCAGACATGTCCTGGATTCTCCTCCTCATGGTGTCCTCACACATGTCCTGGATTCTCCTCCTCATGGTGTCCTCAGACATGTCCTGGATTCTCCTCCTCATGGTGTCCTCTGATGTCTGGCGTGTTCCTCATGGTGTCATTGGATAGGTGTATGATGGTTTTAAGTTTGTTGGCGATGGACTCTCCCAAGATTTCAGTGCACATATCAATCGCAGCAGGAAGTATGAGATCCTCTGTGCTGATGTGGGCTTTTCTTTGCACTGAGCTTGTGGCCCAGCGCATTGCTATGATTCATACGTTCTTCAATGAATCTTGTGAGGACACCAGCTGGCTTATCATTGTGTCTTGGATGCTTGGTGGCCAGATGTCTTTTTAGTTTTGGAGGGGTTTCTTTAAGATGCTTTTTGAAGAGGTAGTGTTGTCAGAAACATGGCCAGGGACTCCACCGTCCTAACGTCAGGGGGAAGCTAGTTCCACCATTGGGCTGCCGGGACAAAAAGAGCTTTGACTCCACCGTCCTAACGTCAGGGGGAAGCTAGTTCCACCATTGGGCAGCCGGGGCAAAAAGAGCTTCGACTCCACCGTCCTAACGTCAGGGGGAAGCTAGTTCCACCATTGGGGTGGCGGGACAAAAAGAGCTTTGACTCCACCGTCCTAACGTCAGGGGGAAGCAAGTTCCACCATTGGGGTGGCGGGACAAAAAGAGCTTCGACTCCACCGTCCTAACGTCAGGGGAAGCTAGTTCCACCATTGGGGTGGCGGGACAAAGGAGCTTCGACTCCACCGTCCTAACGTCAGGGGGGAAGCTAGTTCCACCATTGGGGTGGCGGGACAAAAGAGCTTCGACTCCACCGTCCTAACGTCAGGGGGAAGCTAGTTCCACCATTGGGGTGGCGGGACAAAAAGAGCTTCGACTCCACCGTCCTAACGTCAGGGGGAAGCTAGTTCCACCATTGGGGTGGCGGGACAAAAAGAGCTTCGACTCCACCGTCCTAACGTCAGGGGGAAGCTAGTTCCACCATGGGGTGGCGGGACAAAAAGAGCCAGACAGAGCTTCATTTACACATGCAGTCCGACTGGTCTGTTTCCAATAGTGTGCTTCAGCTGTGTGTGTGTGTGTGTGCTTGCTTCAGCTGTCTAAAGTTATTTTCTGTCTGTGTTCCAGAGCTGTACTTCCTGTCAGAGGGCCCAGAGTCATACCACTACCTGAGTCAGTCTGGCTGTGTGAAGGACAGCAGTCTTGATGACCTGAAGCTATATGACAGTTTTATGGTGAGATTGACTGGTCTCTGGGTTTTTTTTTTTTTACCGTTATTTAACCAGGCAAGTCAGTTAAGAACAAATTCTTATTTTCAATGACGGCCTAGGAACAGTGGGTTAACTGCCTGTTCAGGGGCAGAACGACAGATTTGTACCTTGTCAGCTCGGGGATTTGAACTTGCAACCTTTCGGTTACTAGTCTAATGCTCTAACCACTAGGCTACACTGCCGCCCGGTTATAGCTCTCTATGGGTTATAGCTCTCTATGGGTTATAGCTCTCTATGGGTTATAGCTCTCTATGGGTTATAGCTCTCTATGGGTTATAGCTCTTTATGGGTTATAGCTCTCTATGGGTTATAGCTCTGTTATAGCTCTATGTTTTATAGCTCTGTTTTATAGCTCTGTTTTATAGATCTGGGTTATAGCTCTATGTTTTATAGATCTATATGTTTTATAGATCTATATGTTTTATAGTGCTCTATGTTTTATAGCTCTCTATGGGTTATAGCTCTGTTATAGCTCTATGTTTTATAGCTCTGTTTTATACCTCTATGGGTTATAGCTCTATGTTTTATAGCTCTGTTTTATACCTCTATGGGTTATAGCTCTGTTTTATACCTCTATGGGTTATAGCTCTATGGGTTATAGCTCTATATGGGTTATAGCTCTGTTTTATAGCTCTGTTTCATAGATCTGAGTTATAGCTCTATGTTTTATAGCGCTCTATGTTTTATAGCGCTCTATGTTTTATAGCGCTCTATGTTTTATAGCGCTCTATGTTTTATAGCGCTCTATGGGTTATAGCTCTATGGGTTATAGCTCTATGGGTTATAGCTCTATGTTTTATAGCTCTGTTTTATAGCTCTGTTTTATAGATCTGGGTTATAGCTCTATATTTTATAGCTCTATATGTTTTATAGCTCTATGTTTTATTGCGCTCTATGGGTTATAGCTCTATATGGGTTATAGCTCTATATGGGTTATAGCTCTATATGGGTTATAGCTCTATATGGGTTATAGCTCTCTGGGTTATAGCTCTCTATGGGTTATAGCTCTGTTATAGCTCTATATGTTTTATATCTCTATATGTTTTATAGCTCTGTTTTATAGCCCTATATGTTTTATAGCTCTATGGGTTATAGCTTTGTTTTATAGCTCTATGGGTTATAGCTCTATGGGTTATAGCTCTGTTTTATAGCTCTGTTTTATAGATCTGGGTTATAGCTCTATATATTTTATAGCTCTATATGTTTTATAGCGCTCTGTTTTATAGCTCTATATGGGTTATAGCTCTATATGGGTTATAGCTCTGTTTTTATAGCTCTGTTTTATACCTCTATGGGTTATAGCTCTATGGGTTATAGCTCTATATGGGTTATAGCTCTGTTTTATAGATCTGGGTTATAGCTCTATATATTTTATAGCTCTATATGTTTTATAGCGCTCTGTTTTATAGCGCTCTATGTTTTATAGCGCTCTATGTTTTATAGCGCTCTATGGGTTATAGCTCTCTTTTATACCTCTATGGGTTATAGCTCTATATGGGTTATAGCTCTGTTTTATAGATCTGGGTTATAGCTCTGTTTTATAGATCTGGGTTATAGCTCTATGTTTTATAGCGCTCTATGTTTTATAGCGCTCTGCTTTATAGCTCTATGGGTTATAGCTCTATGGGTTATAGCTCTATGGGTTATAGCTCTATACGGGTCATAGCTCTATACGGGTCATAGCTCTATACGTGTCATAGCTCTATACGGGTTATATAGTTCTATATGTTTTAGCTCTATATGTTTTATAGCTCTGTTTTATACCTCTATGGGTTATAGCTCTGCTTTATAGCTATGTTTTATAGATCTGGGTTATAGCTCTATATATATATTCTATAGCTCTATATATTCTATAGCTCTATAAATTCTATAGCTCTATATGTTTTATAGCGCTCTATGGGTTATAGCTCTATGGGTTATTGCGCTATACGTTTTATAGCTCTATGGGTTATACCTCTATGGGTTATAGCTCTATACGGGTCATAGCTCTATACGGGTCATAGCTCTATACGGGTCATAGCTCTATACGGGTCATAGCTCTATACGGGTCATAGCTCTATACGTGTCATAGCTCTATACGGGTTATATAGCTCTATACGGGTCATAGCTCTATACGGGTTATATAGCTCTATATGTTTTATAGCTCTATGGGTTATAGCTCTGCTTTATAGCTATGTTTTATAGATCTGGGTTATAGCTCTATATTTTATAGCTCTATATATATTTTATAGCTCTATATATTCTATAGCTCTATATATTCTATAGCTCTATATGTTTTATAGCGCTCTATGGGTTATAGCTCTATGGGTTATATATTTCTATGGGTTATAGCTCTATGGGTTATTGCGCTATACGTTTTATAGCTCTATGGGTTATAGCTCTATATGGGTTATAGCTCTATATGGGTTATAGCTCTATATGGGTTATAGCTCTATATGGGTTATAGCTCTATGTTTTATCGCTCTATACGTTATAGCTCTATGTTTTATAGCTCTATGTTTTATAGCTCTATGTTTTATAGCTCTATGTTTTATAGCTCTATGTTTTATAGCTCTATACGTTTTATAGCTCTATACGTTTTATAGCTCTATACGTTTTATAGCTCTATACGTTTTATAGCTCTATGGGTTATAGCTCTATACTTTATAGCTCTATGGGTTATATAGCTCTATGGGTTATATAGCTCTGGGTTGTATAGCTCTGGGTTGTATAGCTCTATGGGTTGTATAGCTCTATAAAACATGTACAGCTATAAAACATGTAGAGCTCTGTTTTATAGCTCTGTTTTATAGCTCTATATGTTTTATAGCTCTATATGTGTTATAGCTCTATGTGTTATAGCTCTATGGGTTATAGCTCCATTTTATAGCCCTATATGTGTTATAGCTCTGTTTGATAGCTCTGGGTTATAGCTCTATGGGTTATAGCTCTATGGGTTATAGCTCTATGGGTTATAGCTCTATGGGTTATAGCTCCATTTTATAGCCCTATATGTGTTATAGCTCTGTTTGATAGCTCTGGGTTATAGCTCTATGGGTTATAGCTCTATGGGTTATAGCTCTATGGGTTATAGCTCTATGGGTTATAGCTCTATGGGTTATAGCTCTATGGGTTATAGCTCTATGGGTTATAGCTCTGTTTTATAGCTCTATACGTTATAGCTCTGTGTTATAGCTCTCTTTTATAGCTCTATGGGTTATAACTCTATGGGTTATAACTCTATGGGTTATAGCTCTATATGGGTTATAGCTCTATATGACAGGAGTCTTGATGACCTGACTCGATATGACAGTGTTCTGGTGAGATTGACTGGTCTGTATGGTCGGGACAACATGCTCTACCTTATCATGCCACCAGAGGGCACCGTAACCATTATAAACACTACAGGCCTAGTCTTGATAGACACAGTCTATGAGCTCAGCAAACATGTAAACATATGGGCCTATATTCAACAACATTCTCAGAAGAGGAGTGCTGATCTGGGATCAGGCCTCCCTCTCTATGTAATCTGATTCATTATGATCTAGGACCAGGTCCTCCTCTCCATGTAATCTGATTCATTATGATCTAGGATCAGGTCCCTCCTCTCTATGTAATCTGATTCATTATGATCTAGGATCAGGTCCCCCTCTCCATGTAATCTGATTCATTATGATCTAGGATCAGGTCCCTCCTCTCTATGTAATCTGATTCATTATGATCTAGGATCAGGTCCCCCCTCTCCATGTAATCTGATTCATTATGATCTAGGACCAGGTCCTCCTCTCCATGTAATCTGATTCATTATGATCTAGGATCAGGTCCCTCCTCTCTATGTAATCTGATTCATTATGATCTAGGATCAGGTCCCCCCTCTCCATGTAATCTGATTCATTATGATCTAGGACCAGGTCCTCCTCTCCATGTAATCTGATTCATTATGATCTAGGATCAGGTCCCCCCCTCCATGTAATCTGATTCATTATGATCTAGGATCAGGTCCCCCTCTCCATGTGGTCTGATTCATTATGATCTAGGATCAGGTCCCCCCCTCCATGTAATCTGATTCATTATGATCTAGGATCAGGTCCCCCCCCCTCTCCATGTAATCTGATTCATTATGATCTAGGATCAGGTCCTCCTCTCCATGTAATCTGATTCATTATGATCTAGGATCAGGTCCCTCCTCTCCATGTAATCTGATTCATTATGATCTAGGATCAGCCCCCCCTCTCCATGTAATCTGATTCATTATGATCTAGGATCAGGTCCTCCTCTCCATGTAATCTGATTCATTATGATCTAGGATCAGGTCCCCCTCTCCATGTAATCTGATTCATTATGATCTAGGATCAGGTCCTCCTCTCCATGTAATCTGATTCATTATGATCTAGGATCAGGTCCCCCCTCTCCATGTAATCTGATTCATTATGATATAGGATCAGGTCTCCCTCTCCATGTAATCTGATTCATTATGATCTAGGATCAGGTCCCTCCTCTCCATGTAATCTGATTCATTATGATCTAGGATCAGGTCCTCCTCTCCATGTAATCTGAATAATTATGATCTAGGATCAGGTCCCTCCTCTCCATGTAATCTGATTCATTATGATCTAGGATCAGGTCCCCCTCTCCATGTAATCTGATTCATTATGATCTAGGATCAGGTCCCCCCTCTCCATGTAATCTGATTCATTATGATCTAGGATCAGGTCCCCTTTCCATGTAATCTGATTCATTATGATCTAGGATCAGGTCCCCCTCTCCATGTAATCTGATTCATTATGATCTAGGATCAGGTCCCCCTCTCCATGTAATCTGATTCATTATGATCTAGGATCAGGTCCCCCCTCTCCATGTAATCTGATTCATTATGATCTAGGATCAGGTCCCCCTCTCCATGTAATCTGATTCATTATGATCTAGGATCAGGTCCCCTTTCCATGTAATCTGATTCATTATGATATAGGATCAGGTCCCCTCTCCATGTAATCTGATTCATTATGACCTCAACCAGTCTGTGTTCAGTCGGTCTCTCAACCAGTCTGTGTCTCTGCTGCTACCAGGAGGCTCTAATGGTGATGCAGTTCAGTGAGGAGGAGATACGTGACGTCTTCAAGCTGCTGTCTGCTGTTCTCCTGATGGGGAACATAGAGTTCATGACGGCTGGAGGAGCACAGATCACCTCTAAAGGAGGTGAGAACAGAGGCTGTTCTCCATGTTCTATGCAGATCTTGACAGGGAGGGTGGTTCTCCTCACTCTCTCCTCACCCTCTCCTCACCCCGGCCCTCCAGAGGAAGCGTTGCTTCAGTGAAGAGCGAACGCCGAACACGCAGTGACATGCTCTAGAATTCCTTTGTTACCTGGATCTGACCCCGTTTCCAGAGCACCAGGAACAAATCCACACGTCATAGTAACAGCGTGTGGCATTAATACCAGGAATAAGATTTAAACCGCAACACATTCCACACAGCAATCAGCTCCTCTTTGTTCCTTAATTATTCTGTCCAAACTGCTCAGTCTGGCCGTCTCTGGTGACGCCTGGTGGTCAGTGACCCCTGGCCTTCTGTCTCTCTCTCTCCAGTGGTCAGTAATGTCAGTGATCTGCTGGGCCTGGACGCGTTCCAGCTGTCTGAGGTTCTGACCCAGAGGTCCATGATCCTGAGAGGAGAGGAGATCTGTTCACCCCTCACTGTGGAACAGGTAAGATGCCCTGCTGTCACGCCCTGCTACCCTGCCCTGCTGTCACGCCCTGCCCTGCTACTGTGCCCTGCCCTACTACCCTGCCCTATTGTCACGCCCTGCTACCCTGCCCTGCTATCACGCCCTGCCCTACTACCCTGCCCTGCTGTCACGCCCTGCCCTGCTACAGTGCCCTGCCCTACTACCCTGCCCTAT
Source organism: Oncorhynchus masou masou (assembly GCF_036934945.1). Taxonomy (NCBI): domain Eukaryota; kingdom Metazoa; phylum Chordata; class Actinopteri; order Salmoniformes; family Salmonidae; genus Oncorhynchus; species Oncorhynchus masou. The sequence continues at coordinate 54,722,134 of NC_088221.1, read as the reverse complement.
TGTCACGCCCTGCTAGCCTGCCCTGCTACCCTGCCCTGCCCTACTACCCTGCCCTATTGTCATGCCCTGCCCTGCTACTGTGCCCTGCCCTACTACCCTGCCCTATTGTCACGCCCTGCTACCCTGCCCTGCTACAGTGCCCTTGCCCTACTACCCTGCCCTATTGTCACGCCCTGCTAGCCTACCCTGCCCTGCCCTACTACCCTGCCCTACTTTCACGCCCTGCTAGCCTGCCCTGCTATCACGCCCTGCCCTGCTACTGTGCCCTGCCCTACTACCCTGCCCTACTGTCACGCCCTGCTACCCTGTCCTGCTATCACACCCTGCCCTGCTACCATGCCCTGCCCTACTACCCTGCCGCCTTGCTACCCTGCCCTGCTATCACGCCCTGCTACTGTGCCCTGCCCTACTACCCTGCCCTACTGTCACGCCCTGCTATCACGCCCTGCTGTCACGCCCTGCTACCCTGCCCTGCTATCACGCCCTGCCCTGCTGTCACGCCCTGCTACCCTGCCCTGCTACCCTGCCCTGCTATCACGCCCTGCTAGCCTGCCCTGCTACCCTGCCCTGCTATCACGCCCTGGTACCGTGCCCTGCCCTGCTACCCTGCCCTACTACTGTGCCCTTCCCTGCTACCCTACTGGCCCTGACCACTCCCATCCCTGTCTGAGCTGACACAGCTTGATACAGTTACAGTTTCCATGCCACTCACCTTGTCCCGCTGTTAGACATTTAATGAAGAGAATCTGTTTTGAAAAGGAATACAACTGAGAAGTACTCTTCTCATTTGCCCATTGAGAACACACCGTGGCCTCAATCTATTTTATTTCACCTTTATTTAACCTGCCCTGCTGTTATCTAGTGCTCCCAATGCCTCTCTCTCTCACTGTAAATCCTTGCGTGACTTGCACCATATCCTGTCCTTTGTGTGCCAAATTCCTCATACAATAAACCCCAGTGATAATGATCTGTCAGTAGCACAATAGAGGCACTGAGACTGGGGCGCAGTAGCACATCTTCCACTCTAGGGGCAGTGTAATACACAACTGTTACCAACATTGGACAGCTGAACTATTATCCCCAGGTTGGCTTTAACTAGCCACAGTATCCCATTTGGATGAATATGTGATAAATGTATTCATTGATTTAGATTAAATATATTGCTGTATCTGCAGTCTTTTTTACATCTAAACATCTGATGTTTGAATTATGGGAAAGTGTTATTCTTGGGACGTGAGTCTGCTGCCCAAGGAATTGTGATGGCCACACATAAATGACTCCAGACCAGGTGTCTCTCTCGCTCTCCTCTCTCTGCCTGCCTGTCAGCCAGACAACCAACCAACCAACCAGCCAACGAGGGGGCCAAACAATCAACTAGCCAACCAACCAACCCTGGTCATAACCTGAACCATCAGCCATCCTGACGTCTAACCCATCTCCCTGGTCATAACCTGGACAAACAGCCATCCTAACCCATATCCCTGGTTATAACCTGGACAAACAGCCATCCTGACGTCTAACCCATCTCCCTGGTCATAACCTGGACAAACAGCCATCCTAACGTCTAACCCATATCCCTGGTCATAACCTGGACAAACAGCCATCCTAACCCATATCCCTGGTCATAACCTGAACAAACAGCCATCCTAACCCATATCCCTGGTCATAACCTGAACAAACAGCCATCCTGACGTCTAACCCATATCCCTGGTCATAACCTGGACAAACAGCCATCCTAACCCATATCTCTGGTCATAACCTGGACAAACAGCCATCCTAACCCATATCCCTGGTTATAACCTGAACAAACAGCCATCCTAACGTCTAACCCATATCCCTGGTCATAAACTGGACAAACAGCCATCCTAACCCTGGTTATAACCTGGACAAACAGCCATCCTGACGTCTAACCCTGGTCATAACCTGGACAAACAGCCATCCTAACGTCTAACCCAATCCCCTGGTCATAACCTGGACAAACAGCCATCCTAACCCATATCCCTGGTCATAACCTGGACAAACAGCCATCCTGACGTCTAACCCTGGTTATAACCTGGACAAACAGCCATCCTGACGTCTAACCCTGGTTATAACCTGGACAAACAGCCATCCTGACGTCTAACCCTGGTCATAACCTGGACAAACAGCCATCCTAACGTCTAACCCAATCCCCTGGTCATAACCTGGACAAACAGCCATCCTAACCCAATCCCCTGGTCATAACCTGGACAAACAGCCATCCTGACGTCTAACCCATATCCCTGGTCATAACCTGAACAAACAGCCATCCAAACCCATATCCCTGGTTATAACCTGGACAAACAGCCATCCTAACGTCTAACCCAATCCCCTGGTCATAACCTGGACAAACAGCCATCCTAACCCATATCCCTGGTCATAACCTGGACAAACAGCCATCCTAACCCATATCCCTGGTTATAACCTGGACAAACAGCCATCCTGACGTCTAACCCATATCCCTGGTCATAACCTGGACAAACAGCCATCCTAACGTCTAACCCAATCCCCTGGTCATAACCTGGACAAACAGCCATCCTAACCCATATCCCTGGTCATAACCTGGACAAACAGCCATCCTAACCCATATCCCTGGTTATAACCTGGACAAACAGCCATCCTAACCCATATCCCTGGTTATAACCTGGACAAACAGCCATCCTGACGTCTAACCCATATCCCTGGTCATAACCTGAACAAACAGCCATCCTAACCCATATCCCTGGTTATAACCTGGACAAACAGCCATCCTGACGTCTAACCCATATCCCTGGTCATAACCTGGACAAACAGCCATCCTGACGTCAAACCCATATCCCTGGTCATAACCTGGACAAACAGCCATCCTGACGTCTAACCCAATCCCCTGGTCATAACCTGGACAAACAGCCATCCTAACCCATATCCCTGGTCATAACCTGGACAAACAGCCATCCTAACCCATATCCCTGGTTATAACCTGAACAAACAGCCATCCTAACCCATATCCCTGGTTATAACCTGGACAAACAGCCATCCTGACGTCTAACCCATATCCCTGGTCATAACCTGGACAAACAGCCATCCTAACGTCTAACCCAATCCCCTGGTCATAACCTGGACAAACAGCCATCCTAACCCATATCCCTGGTTATAACCTGGACAAACAGCCATCCTGACGTCTAACCCTGGTCATAACCTGGACAAACAGCCATCCTGACGTCTAACCCATATCCCTGGTCATAACCTGGACAAACAGCCATTCTTCTGCTCTCTGACGAAGTTCCTGGAGCCAACAGTCCAGCTCAATTCTCTATTCAACATGGCTGCTGCTCCCACAGGTTAATGATTGTCCTGGAGCATTGTGGCCCTGCAATAGACTCGCATCCTGTCCAGGAGTTTACTTGTACATCAAGCTGCCTCAGGCCACAGAAACAGGAGCCGTTCTGGCTCAGACAAGGCCACTAGCCATTGTGCTCCTGAAACACCAGACAGTACTGTTCTTCCAGCCTGTTGCGGGACCACACACACTTCCTGTAGGAAGCTCACTACAACTCAATCTAAGAAAAATAAAGAACATGTAGAAATAATTATACAAGAAATAATAGATACACAATAAGTAACATTCCAAGTCGCGTTGGGAAGGTTGGTCGCGTTGGCGGGCCAGGTTCAGAACACCTCCGCTGTATTAAAAGGTTTCTCATCACAACAGACACTGTAAATCTGATGTAACTCCTAGATAAGGAGATAATTACCCTTTTCTGTTTCCTTGGATCACACAGACAGACCAGTCTGTCTTTCAACCTGTGTTTACACACACATTCAGTGGGTACAGCCATTTATAACGACTGTGGCTTTTAGTGTTACAACACATTCAGTGGGTACAGCCATTTATAACGACTGTGGCTTTTAGTGTTACAACACATTCAGTGGGTACAGCCATTTATAACGACTGTGGCTTTTAGTGTTACAACACATTCAGTGGGTACAGCCATTTATAACGACTGTGGCTTTTAGTGTTACAACACATTC
>NC_088221.1:54588105-54700605 GCF_036934945.1 Oncorhynchus masou masou | reverse complement strand
GTCCTTGCATCAATAGCTTTGTCTGTGAATGTGATTTTGGGTACATTTCTCCATCCCACAACTTTTTAACAAAAACAGTGACGGGGCGCTTTTGAACGTTTGAAATGCTGATCAGCCCTTTAAAGATAAAATACATAGAAATACTCACACGAAGAATAAATACACAGTGAATAACGAATGAGTAAAAATAACATGGCTATATACAGGAAGTACCAGTTAATAGCATGGCTATATACAGGAAGTACCAGTTAATAGCATGGCTATATACAGGAAGTACCAGTTAATAGCATGGCTATATACAGGAAGTACCAGTTAATAGCATGGCTATATACAGGAAGTACCAGTTAATAGCATGGCTATATACAGGAAGTACCAGTTAATGGCATGGCTATATACAGGAAGTACCAGTTAATGGCATGGCTATATACAGGAAGTACCAGTTAATGGCATGGCTATATACAGGAAGTACCAGTTAATAGCATGGCTATATACAGGAAGTACCAGTTAATGGCATGGCTATATACAGGAAGTACCAGTTAAAGCCACCATGGCTATATACAGGAAGTACCAGTTAAAGCCACCATGGCTATATACAGGAAGTACCAGTTAAAGCCACCATGGCTATATACAGGAAGTACCAGTTAAAGCCACCATGGCTATATACAGGAAGTACCAGTTAATAGCATGGCTATATACAGGAAGTACCAGTTAATAGCATGGCTATATACAGGAAGTACCAGTTAATGGCATGGCTATATACAGGAAGTACCAGTTAATAGCATGGCTATATACAGGAAGTGCCAGTTAATGGCATGGCTATATACAGGAAGTACCAGTTAATGGCATGGCTATATACAGGAAGTACCAGTTAATAGCATGGCTATATACAGGAAGTAACAGGTAACTACATGGCTATATAAAGAAAGTACCAGTTAATGGCATGGCTATATACAGGAAGTACCAGTTAATGGCATGGCTATATACAGGAAGTACCAGTTAATGGCATGGCTATATACAGGAAGTACCAGTTAATGGCATGGCTATATACAGGAAGTACCAGTTAATGGCATGGCTATATACAGGAAGTACCAGTTAAAGGTATGGCTATATACAGGAAGTACCAGTTAATGGCATGGCTATATACAGGAAGTACCAGTTAATGGCATGGCTATATACAGGAAGTACCAGTTAATGGCATGGCTATATACAGGAAGTACCAGTTAATGGCATGGCTATATACAGGAAGTAGCAGATAAAGGCATGGCTATATACAGGAAGTACCAGTTAAAGGCATGGCTATATACAGGAAGTACCAGTTAATGGCATGGCTATATACAGGAAGTACCAGTTAATGGCATGGCTATATACAGGAAGTACCAGTTAATAGCATGGCTATATACAGGAAGTACCAGTTAATGGCATGGCTATATACAGGAAGTACCAGTTAATAGCATGGCTATATACAGGAAGTGCCAGTTAATGGCATGGCTATATACAGGAAGTACCAGTTAATGGCATGGCTATATACAGGAAGTACCAGTTAATAGCATGGCTATATACAGGAAGTAACAGGTAACTACATGGCTATATAAAGAAAGTACCAGTTAATGGCATGGCTATATACAGGAAGTACCAGTTAATGGCATGGCTATATACAGGAAGTACCAGTTAATGGCATGGCTATATACAGGAAGTACCAGTTAATGGCATGGCTATATACAGGAAGTACCAGTTAATGGCATGGCTATATACAGGAAGTACCAGTTAAAGGTATGGCTATATACAGGAAGTACCAGTTAATGGCATGGCTATATACAGGAAGTACCAGTTAATGGCATGGCTATATACAGGAAGTACCAGTTAATGGCATGGCTATATACAGGAAGTACCAGTTAATGGCATGGCTATATACAGGAAGTAGCAGATAAAGGCATGGCTATATACAGGAAGTACCAGTTAAAGGCATGGCTATATACAGGAAGTACCAGTTAATGGCATGGATATATACAGGAAGTACCAGTTAATAGCATGGCTATATACAGGAAGTACCAGGTAACTACATGGCTACTGTATATACAGGGAGTACCAGTACTGAGTTGCTGTGCAGGGGTACAGGGTATTTGAGGGTATTTGTTACTATTCAATACTGAAGTGTAATTACAAGCATTTGATAAGTTCCAAAGGCTTTTATTGACAATTACATGAAGTTGATGCAAAGAGTCAATATTTGTAGTGTTGACCCTTCTTTTTCAAGACCTTTGCAGTCCGCCCTGGCATGCTGTCAAATAACTTCTGGGCCACATCCTGACTGATGGCAGCCCATTCTTGCATAATCAATGCTTAGAGTTTGTCAGAATTTGTGGGTTTTTGTTTGTCCACCCGCCTCTTGAGGATTGACCACAAATTCTCAATGGGATTAAGGTCTGAGGAGTTTCCTGGCCATGGACCCAAAATATCGATGTTTTGTTCCCCGAGCCACTTAGTTATCACTTTTGCCTTATGGCAAGGTGCTCCATCATGCTGGAAAAGGCATTGTTCGTCACCAAACTGTTCCTGGATGGTTGGGAGAAGTTGCTCTCGGAGGATGTGTTGGTACCATTCTTTATTCATGGCTGTGTTCTTAGGCAAAATTGTGAGTGAGCCCAGTCCCTTGGCTGAGAAGCAACCCCACACATGAATGGTCTCAGGATGCTTTACTGTTGGCATGACACAGGACTAATGGTAGCGCTCACCTTGTCTTCTCCGGACAAGCTTCTTTCCAGATGCCCCAAACAATTGGAAAGGGGATTCATCAGAGAAAATGACTTTACCCCAGTCCTCAGCAGTCCAATCCCTGGACCTTTTGCAGAATATCAGTCCGGTCCCTGATGTTTTTCCTGGAGAGAAGAGGCTTCTTTGCTGCCTTTCTTGACACCAGGCCATCCTCCAAAAGTCTTCGCCTCACTGTGTGTGCAGATGCACTCACACCTGCCTGCTGCCATTCCTGAGCAAGCGCTGTACTGGTGGTGCCCCGATCCTGCAGCTGAATCAACTTTAGGAGACGGTCCTGGCACTTGCTGGACTTTCTTGAATCCTTCTTCATAACAATTGAACCGCTCTCCTTGAAGTTCTTGATGATCCGATAAATGGTTGATTTAGGTGCAATCTTACTGGCAATATCCTTGCCTGTGAAGCCCTTTTGTGCAAAGCAATGATGACGGCACGTGTTTCCTTGCAGGTAACAATGGTTGACAGGAAGAACAATGATTCCAAGCACCGCCCTCCTTTTGAAGCTTCCAGCCTGTTATTCAGCCTGTTATTCGAACTCAATCAGCATGACAGGGTGATCTCCAGCCTTCTCCTCGTCAACACTCACACCTGTGTTAACGAGAGAATCACTGACATGATGTCAGCTGGTCCTTTGTGGCAGGGCTGAAATGCAGTGGAAATGTTGTTTTGGGGATTCAGTTCATTTGCATGGCAAAGAGGGACTTTGCAAGTAATTGCAATTCATCTGATCACTCTTCATAACATTCTGGAGTATATGCAAATTTCCATAATACAAACTGAGGCAGCAGACTTTGTGAAAATTAATATTTGTGTCATTCTCAACTTTTGGCCATGACTGTGCATGTAGGTAGGGATAAAGTGACTAGACAACAGGCTAGATAATAGACAGTAACAGCAGTATACTGTAGGTAGGGGTAAAGGATAGATAATAGACAGTAACAGCAGTATACTGTAGGTAGGGGTAAAGGATAGATAATAGACAGTAACAGCAGTATACTGTAGGTAGGGGTAAAGGATAGATAATAGACAGTAACAGCAGTATACTGTAGGTAGGGGTAAAGGATAGATAATAGACAGTAACAGCAGTATACTGTAGGGGTAAAGGATAGATAATAGACAGTAACAGCAGTATACTGTAGGGGTAAAGGATAGATAATAGACAGTAACAGCAGTATACTGTAGGTAGGGGTAAAGGATAGATAATAGACAGTAACAGCAGTATACTGTAGGTTGGGGTAAAGGATAGATAATAGACAGTAACAGCAGGGTACTGTAGGTAGGGGTAAAGGATAGATAATAGACAGTAACAGCAGGGTACTGTAGGTAGGGAGTAAAGGATAGATAATAGACAGTAACAGCAGTATACTGTAGGGGGTAAAGGATAGATAATAGACAGTAACAGCAGTATACTGTAGGTAGGGGTAAAGGATAGATAATAGACAGTAACAGCAGTATACTGTAGGTAGGGTAAAGGATAGATAATAGACAGTAACAGCAGTATACTGTAGGTAGGGGTAAAGGATAGATAATAGACAGTAACAGCAGTATACTGTAGGTAGGGGTAAAGGATAGATAATAGACAGTAACAGCAGTATACTGTAGGGGTAAAAAGATAGATAATAGACAGTAACAGCAGTATACTGTAGGTAGGGGGTAAAGGATAGATAATAGACAGTAACAGCAGTATACTGTAGGTTGGGGTAAAGGATAGATAATAGACAGTAACAGCAGGGTACTGTAGGTAGGGGTAAAGGATAGATAATAGACAGTAACAGCAGTATACTGTAGGGGGTAAAGGATAGATAATAGACAGTAACAGCAGTATACTGTAGGTAGATAAAGGATAGATAATAGACAGTAACAGCAGTATACTGTAGGTAGGGGTAAAGGATAGGTAATAGACAGTAACAGCAGTATACTGTAGGTAGGGGTAAAGGATAGATAATAGACAGTAACAGCAGTATACTGTAGGTAGGGGTAAAGGATAGATAATAGACAGTAACAGCAGTATACTGTAGGTAGGGGTAAAGGATAGATAATAGACAGTAACAGCAGTATACTGTAGGTAGGGGTAAAGGATAGATAATAGACAGTAACAGCAGTATACTGTAGGTAGGGGTAAAGGATAGATAATAGACAGTAACAGCAGTATACTGTAGGTAGGGGTAAAGGATAGATAATAGACAGTAACAGCAGTATACTGTAGGTAGGGGGTAAAGGATAGATAATAGACAGTAACAGCAGTATACTGTAGGTAGGGGTAAAGGATAGATAATAGACAGTAACAGCAGTATACTGTAGGTAGGGGTAAAGGATATATAATAGACAGTAACAGCAGTATACTGTAGGTAGGGGTAAAGGATAGATAAGACAGTAACAGCAGTATACTGTAGGTAGGGGTAAAGGATAGATAATAGACAGTAACAGCAGTATACTGTAGGTAGGGGTAAAGGATAGATAATAGACAGTAACAGCAGTATACTGTAGGTAGGGGTAAAGGATAGATAATAGACAGTAACAGCAGTATATTGTAGGTAGGGGTAAAGGACAGATAATAGACAGTAACAGCAGTATACTGTAGGTAGGGGTAAAGGATAGATAATAGACAGTAACAGCAGTATATTGTAGGTAGGGGTAAAGGATAGATAATAGACAGTAACAGCAGTATACTGTAGGTAGTTGTAAAGGATAGATAATAGACAGTAACAGCAGTATACTGTAGGTAGGGGTAAAGGATAGATAATAGACAGTAACAGCAGTATACTGTAGGTAGGGGTAAAGGATAGATAATAGACAGTAACAGCAGTATACTGTAGGTAGGGGTAAAGGATAGATAATAGACAGTAACAGCAGTATACTGTAGGTAGGGGTAAAGGATAGATAATAGACAGTAACAGCAGTATACTGTAGGGGTAAAGGATAGATAATAGACAGTAACAGCAGTATACTGTAGGTAGGGGTAAAGGATAGATAATAGACAGTAACAGCAGTATACTGTAGGTAGGGGTAAAGGATAGATAATAGACAGTAACAGCAGTATACTGTAGGTAGGGGTAAAGGACAGATAATAGACAGTAACAGCAGTATACTGTAGGTAGGGGTAAAGGATAGATAATAGACAGTAACAGCAGTATACTGTAGGTAGGGGTAAAGGATAGATACTAGACAGTAACAGCAGTATACTGTAGGTTGGGGTAAAGGATAGATAATAGACAGTAACAGCAGGGTACTGTAGGTAGGGGTAAAGGATAGATAATAGACAGTAACAGCAGTATACTGTAGGTAGGGGTAAAGGATATATAATAGACAGTAACAGCAGTATACTGTAGGTAGGGGTAAAGGATAGATAATAGACAGTAACAGCAGTATACTCTAAGTAGGGGTAAAGGATAGATACTAGACAGTAACAGCAGTATACTGTAGGGGGTAAAGGATAGATAATAGACAGTAACAGCAGTATACTGTAGGTAGGGGTAAAGGATAGATAATAGACAGTAACAGCAGTATACTGTAGGTAGGGGTAAAGGATAGATAATAGACAGTAACAGCAGTATACTGTAGGTAGGGGTAAAGGATAGATAATAGACAGTAACAGCAGTATACTGTAGGTAGGGGTAAAGGATAGATAATAGACAGTAACAGCAGTATACTGTAGGTAGGGGTAAAGGATAGATAATAGACAGTAACAGCAGTATACTGTAGGTAGGGGTAAAGGATAGATAATAGACAGTAACAGCAGTATACTGTAGGTAGGGGTAAAGGATAGATAATAGACAGTAACAGCAGTATACTGTAGGTAGGGGTAAAGGATAGATAATAGACAGTAACAGCAGTATACTGTAGGTAGGGGTAAAGGATAGATAATAGACAGTAACAGCAGTATACTGTAGGTAGGGGTAAAGGATAGATAATAGACAGTAACAGCAGTATACTGTAGGTAGGGGTAAAGGATAGATAATAGACAGTAACAGCAGTATACTGTAGGTAGGGGTAAAGGATAGATAATAGACAGTAACAGCAGTATATTGTAGGTAGGGGTAAAGGATAGATAATAGACAGTAACAGCAGTATACTGTAGGTAGGGGTAAAGGATAGATAATAGACAGTAACAGCAGTATACTGTAGGTAGGGGTAAAGGATAGATAATAGACAGTAACAGCAGTATACTGTAGGTAGGGGTAAAGGATAGATAATAGACAGTAATAGCAGTATACTGTAGGTAGGGGTAAAGGATAGATAATAGACAGTAACAGCAGTATACTGTAGGTAGGGGTAAAGGATAGATAATAGACAGTAACAGCAGTATACTGTAGGGGTAAAGGATAGATAATAGACAGTAACAGCAGTATACTGTAGGTAGGGGTAAAGGATAGATAATAGACAGTAACAGCAGTATACTGTAGGGGTAAAGGATAGATAATAGACAGTAACAGCAGTATACTGTAGGTAGGGGTAAAGGATAGATAATAGACAGTAACAGCAGTATACTGTAGGTAGGGGTAAAGGATAGATAATAGACAGTAACAGCAGTATACTGTAGGTAGGGGTAAAGGATAGATAATAGACAGTAACAGCAGTATAGTGTAGGGGTAAAGGATATATAATAGACAGTAACAGCAGTATACTGTAGGTAGGGGTAAAGGATAGATAATAGACAGTAACAGCAGTACACTGTAGGGGGTAAAGGATAGATAATAGACAGTAACAGCAGTATACTGTAGGTAGGGGTAAAGGATAGATAATAGACAGTAATAGCAGTATACTGTAGGGGTAAAGGATAGATAATAGACAGTAACAGCAGTATACTGTAGGTAGGGGTAAAGGATAGATAATAGACAGTAACAGCAGTATACTGTAGGTAGGGGTAAAGGATAGATAATAGACAGTAACAGCAGTATACTGTAGGTAGGGGTAAAGGATAGATAATAGACAGTAACAGCAGTATACTGTAGGTAGGGGTAAAGGATAGATAATAGACAGTAACAGCAGTATACTGTAGGTAGGGGTAAAGGATAGATAATAGACAGTAACAGCAGTATACTGTAGGTAGGGGTAAAGGATAGATAATAGACAGTAACAGCAGTATACTGTAGGTAGGGGTAAAGGATAGATAATAGACAGTAACAGCAGTATACTGTAGGTAGGGGTAAAGGATAGATAATAGACAGTAACAGCAGTATAGTGTAGGGGTAAAGGATATATAATAGACAGTAACAGCAGTATACTGTAGGTAGGGGTAAAGGATAGATAATAGACAGTAACAGCAGTACACTGTAGGGGGTAAAGGATAGATAATAGACAGTAACAGCAGTATACTGTAGGTAGGGGTAAAGGATAGATAATAGACAGTAATAGCAGTATACTGTAGGGGTAAAGGATAGATAATAGACAGTAACAGCAGTATACTGTAGGTAGGGGTAAAGGATAGATAATAGACAGTAACAGCAGTATACTGTAGGTAGGGGTAAAGGATAGATAATAGACAGTAACAGCAGTATACTGTAGGTAGGGGTAAAGGATAGATAATAGACAGTAACAGCAGTATACTGTAGGTAGGGGTAAAGGATAGATAATAGACAGTAACAGCAGTATACTGTAGGTAGGGGTAAAGGATAGATAATAGACAGTAACAGCAGTATACTGTAGGTAGGGGTAAAGGATAGATAATAGACAGTAACAGCAGTATACTGTAGGTAGGGGTAAAGGATAGATAATAGACAGTAACAGCAGTATACTGTAGGTTGGGGTAAAGGATAGATAATAGACAGTAACAGCAGTATACTGTAGGGGTAAAGGATATATAATAGACAGTAATAGCAGTATACTGTAGGTAGGGGTAAAGGATAGATAATAGACAGTAACAGCAGTATACTGTAGGTAGGGGTAAAGGATAGATAATAGACAGTAACAGCAGTATACTGTAGGTAGGGGTAAAGGATAGATAATAGACAGTAACAGCAGAATACTGTAGGTAGGGGTAAAGGATAGATAGACAGTAACAGCAGTATACTGTAGGTAGGGGAAAAGGATAGATAATAGACAGTAACAGCAGTATACTGTAGGTAGGGGGTAAAGGATAGATAATAGACAGTAACAGCAGTAGACTGTAGGTAGGGGTAAAGGATAGATAATAGACAGTAACAGCAGTATACTGTAGGTAGGGGTAAAGGATAGATAATAGACAGTAACAGCAGTATACTGTAGGTAGGGGGTAAAGGATAGATAATAGACAGTAACAGCAGTATACTGTAGGTAGGGGGTAAAGGATAGATAATAGACAGTAACAGCAGTATACTGTAGGTAGGGGTAAAGGATAGATAATAGACAGTAACAGCAGTATACTGTAGGTAGGGGTAAAGGATAGATAATAGACAGTAACAGCAGTATACTGTAGGTAGGGGTAAAGGATAGATAATAGACAGTAACAGCAGTATACTGTAGGTAGGGGTAAAGGATAGATAATAGACAGTAACAGCAGTATACTGTAGGTAGGGGTAAAGGATAGATAATAGACAGTAACAGCAGTATACTGTAGGTAGGGGTAAAGGATAGATAATAGACAGTAACAGCAGTATACTGTAGGTAGGGGTAAAGGATAGATAATAGACAGTAACAGCAGTATACTGTAGGTAGGGGTAAAGGATAGATAATAGACAGTAACAGCAGTATACTGTAGGTAGGGGTAAATGATAGATAATAGACAGTAACAGCAGTATACTGTAGGTAGGGGTAAAGGATAGATAATAGACAGTAACAGCAGTATACTGTAGGTAGGGGTAAAGGATAGATAATAGACAGTAACAGCAGTATACTGTAGGTAGGGGTAAAGGATAGATAATAGACAGTAACAGCAGTATACTGTAGGTAGGGGTAAAGGATAGATAATAGACAGTAACAGCAGTATACTGTAGGTAGGGGTAAAGGATAGATAATAGACAGTAACAGCAGTATACTGTAGGTAGGGGTAAAGGATAGATAATAGACAGTAACAGCAGTATACTGTAGGTAGGGGTAAAGGATAGATAATAGACAGTAACAGCAGTATACTGTAGGTAGGGGTAAAGGATAGATAATAGACAGTAACAGCAGTATACTGTAGGTAGGGGTAAAGGATAGATAATAGACAGTAACAGCAGTATACTGTAGGTAGGGGTAAAGGATAGATAATAGACAGTAACAGCAGTATACTGTAGGGGTAAAGCATAGATAAGACAGTAACAGCAGTATACTGTAGGTAGGGGTAAAGGATAGATAATAGACAGTAACAGCAGTATACTGTAGGTAGGGGTAAAGGATAGATAATAGACAGTAACAGCAGTATACTGTAGGTAGGGGTAAAGGATAGATAATAGACAGTAACAGCAGTATACTGTAGGTAGGGGTAAAGGATAGATAATAGACAGTAACAGCAGTATACTGTAGGTAGGGGTAAAGGATAGATAATAGACAGTAACAGCAGTATACTGTAGGTAGGGGTAAAGGATAGATAATAGACAGTAATAGCAGTATACTATAGGTAGGGGTAAAGGATAGATAATAGACAGTAACAGCAGTATACTGTAGGGGTAAAGGATAGATAATAGACAGTAACAGCAGTATACTGTAGGTAGGGGTAAAGGATAGATAATAGACAGTAACAGCAGTATACTGTAGGTAGGGGTAAAGGATAGATAATAGACAGTAACAGCAGTATACTGTAGGGGTAAAGGATATATAATAGACAGTAATAGCAGTATACTGTAGGTAGGGGTAAAGGATAGATAATAGACAGTAACAGCAGTATACTGTAGGTAGGGGTAAAGGATAGATAATAGACAGTAACAGCAGTATACTGTAGGTAGGGGTAAAGGATAGATAATAGACAGTAACAGCAGTATACTGTAGGTAGGGGTAAAGGATAGATACTAGACAGTAACAGCAGTATACTGTAGGTTGTGGTAAAGCATAGATAATAGACAGTAACAGCAGTATACTGTAGGTAGGGGTAAAGGATAGATAATAGATAGTAACAGCAGGTAGGGGTAAAGGATAGATAATAGACAGTAACAGCAGTATACTGTAGGGGTAAAGCATAGATAATAGACAGTAACAGCAGTATACTGTAGGTAGGGGTAAAGGATAGATAATAGACAGTAACAGCAGTATACTGTAGGTAGGGGTAAAGGATAGATAATAGACAGTAACAGCAGTATACTGTAGGTAGGGGTAAAGGATAGATAATAGACAGTAACAGCAGTATACTGTAGGTAGGGGTAAAGGATAGATAATAGACAGTAACAGCAGTATACTGTAGGTAGGGGTAAAGGATAGATAATAGACAGTAACAGCAGTATACTGTAGGGGTAAAGGATAGATAATAGACAGTAACAGCAGTATACTGTAGGTAGGGGTAAAGGATAGATAATAGATAGTAACAGCAGGTAGGGGTAAAGGATAGATAATAGACAGTAACAGCAGTATATTGTAGGTAGGGGTAAAGGATAGATAATAGATAGTAACAGCAGGTAGGGGTAAAGGGTAGATAATAGACAGTAACAGCAGTATACTGTAGGTAGGGGTAAAGGATAGATAATAGACAGTAACAGCAGTATACTGTAGGTAGGGGTAAAGGATAGATAATAGACAGTAACAGCAGTATACTGTAGGGTTAAAGGATAGATAATAGACAGTAACAGCAGTATACTGTAGGTAGGGGTAAAGGATAGATAATAGACAGTAACAGCAGTATACTGTAGGTAGGGGTAAAGGATAGATAATAGACAGTAACAGCAGTATACTGTAGGTAGGGGTAAAGGATAGATAATAGACAGTAACAGCAGTATACTGTAGGTAGGGGTAAAGGATAGATAATAGACAGTAACAGCAGTATACTGTAGGTAGGGGTAAAGGATAGATAATACACAGTAACAGCAGTATACTGTAGGTAGGGGTAAAGGATAGATAATAGACAGTAACAGCAGTATACTGTAGGTAGGGGTAAAGGATAGATAGACAGTAACAGCAGTATACTGTAGGTAGGGGTAAAGGATAGATAATAGACAGTAACAGCAGTATACTGTAGGTAGGGGTAAAGGATAGATAATAGACAGTAACAGCAGTATACTGTAGGTAGGGGTAAAGGATAGATAATAGACAGTCACAGCAGTATACTGTAGGTAGGGGTAAAGGATAGATAATAGACAGTAACAGCAGTATACTGTAGGTAGGGGTAAAGGATAGATAATAGACAGTAACAGCAGTATAGTGTAGGGGTAAAGGATATATAATAGACAGTAACAGCAGTATACTGTAGGTAGGGGTAAAGGATAGATAATAGACAGTAACAGCAGTACACTGTAGGGGGTAAAGGATAGATAATAGACAGTAACAGCAGTATACTGTAGGTAGGGGTAAAGGATAGATAATAGACAGTAACAGCAGTATACTGTAGGTAGGGGTAAAGGATAGATAATAGACAGTAATAGCAGTATACTGTAGGTAGGGGTAAAGGATAGATAATAGACAGTAATAGCAGTATACTGTAGGGGTAAAGGATAGATAATAGACAGTAACAGCAGTATACTGTAGGTAGGGGTAAAGGATATATAATAGACAGTAACAGCAGTATGCTGTAGGTAGGGGTAAAGGATAGATAATAGACAGTAACAGCAGTATACTGTAGGTAGGGGTAAAGGATAGATAAGACAGTAACAGCAGTATACTGTAGGTAGGGGTAAAGGATAGATAATAGACAGTAACAGCAGTATACTGTAGGTAGGGGCAAAGGATAGATAATAGACAGTAACAGCAGTATACTGTAGGTAGGGGTAAAGGATAGATAATAGATAGTAACAGCAGTATACTGTAGGGGTAAAGGATAGATAATAGACAGTAACAGCAGTATACTGTAGGTAGGGGTAAAGGATAGATAATAGACAGTAACAGCAGTATACTGTAGGTAGGGGCAAAGGATAGATAATAGACAGTAACAGCAGTATACTGTAGGTAGGGGTAAAGGATAGATAATAGATAGTAACAGCAGTATACTGTAGGTAGGGGCAAAGGATAGATAATAGACAGTAACAGCAGTATACTGTAGGTAGGGGTAAAGGATAGATAATAGATAGTAACAGCAGTATACTGTAGGGGTAAAGGATAGATAATAGACAGTAACAGCAGTATACTGTAGGTAGGGGCAAAGGATAGATAATAGACAGTAACAGCAGTATACTGTAGGTAGGGGTAAAGGATAGATAATAGACAGTAACAGCAGTATACTGTAGGTAGGGGTAAAGGATAGATAATAGACAGTAACAGCAGTATACTGTAGGTAGGGGTAAAGGATAGATAATAGATAGTAACAGCAGTATACTGTAGGGGTAAAGGATAGATAATAGACAGTAACAGCAGTATACTGTAGGTAGGGGTAAAGGATAGATAATAGACAGTAACAGCAGTATACTGTAGGTAGGGGTAAAGGATAGATAATAGACAGTAACAGCAGTATACTGTAGGTAGGGGTAAAGGATAGATAATAGACAGTAACAGCAGTATACTGTAGGTTGGGGTAAAGGATAGATAATAGACAGTAACAGCAGTATACTGTAGGTAGGGGTAAAGGATAGATAATAGACAGTAACAGCAGTATACTGTAGGTAGGGGTAAAGGATAGATAATAGACAGTAACAGCAGTATACTGTAGGTAGGGGTAAAGGATAGATAATAGACAGTAACAGCAGTATACTGTAGGTTGGGGTAAAGGATAGATAATAGACAGTAACAGCAGTATACTGTAGGTAGGGGTAAAGGATAGATAATAGACAGTAATAGCAGTATACTGTAGGGGTAAAGGATAGATAATAGACAGTAACAGCAGTATACTGTAGGTAGGGGTAAAGGATAGATAATAGACAGTAACAGCAGTATATTGTAGGTAGGGGTAAAGGACAGATAATAGACAGTAACAGCAGTATACTGTAGGTAGGGGTAAAGGATAGATAATAGACAGTAACAGCAGTATACTGTAGGTAGGGGTAAAGGATAGATAATAGACAGTAACAGCAGTATACTGTAGGTAGGGGTAAAGGATAGATAATAGACAGTAACAGCAGTATACTGTAGGGGTAAAGGATAGATAATAGACAGTAACAGCAGTATACTGTAGGTAGGGGTAAAGGACAGATAATAGACAGTAACAGCAGGGTACTGTAGGTAGGGGTAAAGGATAGATAATAGACAGTAACAGCAGTATACTGTAGGTATGGGTAAAGGATAGATAATAGACAGTAACAGCAGTATACTGTAGGTAGGGGTAAAGGATAGATAATAGACAGTAACAGCAGTATACTGTAGGTAGGGGTAAAGGATAGATAATAGACAGTAACAGCAGTATACTGTAGGTAGGGGTAAAGGATAGATAATAGACAGTAACAGCAGTATACTGTAGGTAGGGGTAAAGGATAGATAATAGACAGTAACAGCAGTATACTGTAGGTAGGGGTAAAGGATAGATAATAGACAGTAACAGCAGTATACTGTAGGTAGGGGTAAAGGATAGATAAGACAGTAACAGCAGTATACTGTAGGTAGTGGTAAAGGATAGATAATAGACAGTAACAGCAGTATACTGTAGGGGTAAAGGATAGATAATAGACAGTAACAGCAGTATACTGTAGGTAGGGGTAAAGGATAGATAATAGACAGTAACAGCAGTATACTGTAGGGGTAAAGGATAGATAATAGACAGTAACAGCAGTATACTGTAGGTAGGGGTAAATGATAGATAATAGACAGTAACAGCAGTATACTGTAGGTAGGGGTAAAGGATAGATAATAGACAGTAACAGCAGTATACTGTAGGTAGGGGTAAAGGATAGATAATAGACAGTAACAGCAGAATACTGTAGGTAGGGGTAAAGGATAGATAATAGACAGTAACAGCAGTATACTGTAGGTAGGGGTAAAGGATAGATAATACACAGTAACAGCAGTATACTGTAGGTAGGGGTAAAGGATAGATAATAGACAATAACAGCAGTATACTGTAGGTAGGGGTAAAGGATAGATAATAGACAGTAACAGCAGTATACTGTAGGTAGGGGTAAAGGATAGATAATAGACAGTAACAGCAGTATACTGTAGGTAGGGGTAAAGGATAGATACTAGACAGTAACAGCAGTATACTGTAGGTAGGGGTAAAGGATAGATAATAGACAGTAACAGCAGTATACTGTAGGTAGTGGTAAAGGATAGATAATAGACAGTAACAGCAGTATACTGTAGGTAGGGGTAAAGGATAGATAATAGACAGTAACAGCAGTATACTGTAGGTAGGGGTAAAGGATAGATAAGACAGTAACAGCAGTATACTGTAGGTAGGGGTAAAGGATAGATAATAGACAGTAACAGCAGTATACTGTAGGTAGGGGTAAAGGATAGATAATAGACAGTAACAGCAGTATACTGTAGGTAGGGGTAAAGGATAGATAATAGACAGTAACAGCAGTATACTGTAGGTAGGGGTAAAGGATAGATAATAGACAGTAACAGCAGTATACTGTAGGTAGGGGTAAAGGATAGATAATAGACAGTAACAGCAGTATACTGTAGGTAGGGGTAAAGGATAGATAAGACAGTAACAGCAGTATACTGTAGGTAGGGTAAAGGATAGATAATAGACAGTAACAGCAGTATACTGTAGGTAGGGGTAAATGATAGATAATAGACAGTAACAGCAGTATACTGTAGGTAGGGGTAAAGGATAGATAATAGACAGTAACAGCAGTATACTGTAGGTTGGGGTAAAGGATAGATAATAGACAGTAACAGCAGTATACTGTAGGTAGGGGTAAAGGATAGATAATAGACAGTAACAGCAGTATACTGTAGGGGTAAAGGATAGATAATAGACAGTAACAGCAGTATACTGTAGGTTGGGGTAAAGGATAGATAATAGACAGTAACAGCAGTATACTGTAGGTAGGGGTAAATGATAGATAATAGACAGTAACAGCAGTATACTGTAGGTAGGGGTAAAGGATAGATAATAGACAGTAACAGCAGTATACTGTAGGTTGGGGTAAAGGATAGATAATAGACAGTAACAGCAGTATACTGTAGGTAGGGGTAAATGATAGATAATAGACAGTAACAGCAGTATACTGTAGGGGTAAAGGATAGATAATAGACAGTAACAGCAGTATACTGTAGGGGTAAAGGATAGATAATAGACAGTAACAGCAGTATACTGTAGGTAGGGGTAAAGGATAGATAATAGACAGTAACAGCAGTATACTGTAGGTAGGGGTAAAGGATAGATAATAGACAGTAACAGCAGTATACTGTAGGTAGGGGTAAATGATAGATAATAGACAGTAACAGCAGTATACTGTAGGTAGGGGTAAAGGATAGATAATAGACAGTAACAGCAGTATACTGTAGGTTGGGGTAAAGGATAGATAATAGACAGTAACAGCAGTATACTGTAGGTAGGGGTAAAGGATAGATAATAGACAGTAACAGCAGTATACTGTAGGTAGGGGTAAAGGATAGATAATAGACAGTAACAGCAGTATACTGTAGGGGTAAAGGATAGATAATAGACAGTAACAGCAGTATACTGTAGGGGTAAAGGATAGATAATAGACAGTAACAGCAGTATACTGTAGGTAGGGGTAAAGGATAGATAATAGACAGTAACAGCAGTATACTGTAGGTAGGGGTAAAGGATAGATAATAGACAGTAACAGCAGTATACTGTAGGGGTAAAGGATAGATAATAGACAGTAACAGCAGAATACTGTAGGTAGGGGTAAAGGATAGATAATAGACAGTAACAGCAGTATACTGTAGGTAGGGGTAAAGGATAGATAATAGACAGTAACAGCAGTATACTGTAGGTAGGGGTAAAGGATAGATAATAGACAGTAACAGCAGTATACTGTAGGTAGGGGTAAAGGATAGATACTAGACAGTAACAGCAGTATACTGTAGGTAGTGGTAAAGCATAGATAATAGACAGTAACAGCAGTATACTGTAGGTAGGGGTAAAGGATAGATAATAGATAGTAACAGCAGTATACTGTAGGGGTAAAGGATAGACAATAGACAGTAACAGCAGTATACTGTAGGTAGGGGTAAAGGATAGATAATAGACAGTAACAGCAGTATACTGTAGGTAGGGGTAAAGGATAGATAATAGACAGTAACAGCAGTATACTGTAGGTAGGGGTAAAGGATAGATAATAGACAGTAACAGCAGTATACTGTAGGTAGGGGTAAAGGATAGATAATAGACAGTAACAGCAGTATACTGTAGGGGTAAAGGATAGATAATAGAGAGTAACAGCAGTATACTGTATGTAGGGGTAAAGGATAGATAATAGACAGTAACAGCAGTATACTGTAGGTAGGGGTAAAGGATAGATAATAGACAGTAACAGCAGTATACTGTAGGTAGGGGTAAAGTGACTAGGCTAACTGAAACATGGCCCCAGTGAACATACACTGTCCTGTCCCCTGCCAGGTGAACTAACTGAAACATGTCCCCACTCTCTGCCAGGTTCTGTATGACGTCAGAGGGGTCCTACAGAAGAACCGAGACACCTTCAGAGATGACGTCTTAAACATGCTCAAGGACAGCAGGTGTGTGTGTGTGTGCGTGTGTGTGCACAACAACCCACAAAGTCTGACCCTCTGAAGTCACTCCACTGTGTTAATGTGCAGAGTAATACCCCCTGACCCTGTACTAAAGTCACTCCACTGTGTTAATGTGCAGAGTAATACCCTCTGACCCTGTACTAAAGTCACTCCACTGTGTTAATTTGCAGAGTAATACCCCCTGACCCTGTACTAAAGTCACTCCACTGTGTTAATGTGCAGAGTAATTCCCTCTGACCCTGTACTAAAGTCACTCCACTGTGTTAATGTGCAGAGTAATACCCTCTGACCCTGTACTAAAGTCACTCCACTGTGTTTAGAGAATGTTGAACATGTTTGTTCTGTCCTTCAGGCTTGACTTCATCTATGACCTGTTTGAGCGTGTCGGGAGCAGGAACGGAGAGGAGACCCTGAAGATGGGGACGGCCAGACGCAAACCCACTGTCAGCTCTCAGTTCAGGGTGAGGACCTCTAACCCCTAACCCTAATCCACTGTCAGCTCTCAGTTCAGGGTGAGGACCTCTAACCCCTAACCCTAATCCACTGTCAGCTCTCAGTTCAGGGTGAGGACCTCTAACCTCTAACCTCTAATCCACTGTCAGCTCTCAGTTCAGGGTGAGGACCTCTAACCCTAATCCACTGTCAGCTCTCAGTTCAGGGTGAGGACCTCTAACCTCTAATCCACTGTCAGCTCTCAGTTCAGGGTGAGGACCTCTAACCTCTAACCCTAATCCACTGTCAGCTCTCAGTTCAGGGTGAGGACCTCTAACCTCTAATCCACTGTCAGCTCTCAGTTCAGGGTGAGGACCTCTAACCTCTAACCCTAATCCACTGTCAGCTCTCAGTTCAGGGTGAGGACCTCTAACCTCTAATCCACTGTCAGCTCTCAGTTCAGGGTGAGGACCTCTAACCTCTAACCCTAATCCACTGTCAGCTCTCAGTTCAGGGTGAGGACCTCTAACCTCTAACCCTAATCCACTGTCAGCTCTCAGTTCAGGGTGAGGACCAATCACAGAGGAGCATAGTCAACCTCTGACCTCCTAACCATAACCTTCACTATACTGTAAAGTCACATAGAATCCTTTTGGCTATGCCATGATACGGATTGCCTTGATCATGAGGTTGACAGTTTCCCTAAGCGTTTTGAATAGTCTTTTGTTTGTTTTAGAGAGAGAGTCCTTCTCAAGTGTTGAGCTCCTTGAAGGTCATTTACCTCTCCAGCATAGTTCTTGATGGTTAGTCTGGAGAGATACAGAGACACAGCAGGTTATAATATATATAGAGAGAGAGAGGATTCCATGGGAGATGGGTGGGGGTCTTCATGTAGTACTGGTTAGTCTGGAGAGAGACAGAGACACAGCAGGTTATAATATATATAGAGAGGATTCCATGGGAGATGGGTGGGGGGCTTCATGTAGTACTGGTTCGTCTGGAGAGAGACAGAGACACAGCAGGTTATAATATATATAGAGAGAGAGGATTCCATGGGAGATGGGTGGGGGGCTTCATGTAGTACTGGTTCGTCTGGAGAGAGACAGAGACACAGCAGGTTATAATATATATAGAGAGAGAGGATTCCATGGGAGATGGGTGGGGGGCTTCACATGCTGTAACTGGTGTGGAGGGGATTTAGCCTGGACTGCAGCTCCTAAAGCTGGCGATTACCCCTCATCCACACGTCCCAGTATCTTACTGGAGACAGTCAGTCTGAGCGAAAGAGAGTGCTCGGTTCAAAGGTCCTTGCTGCCACTGCTGGGTAAATATAGTCCTGTAACCAG
Source organism: Oncorhynchus masou masou (assembly GCF_036934945.1). NCBI lineage: Eukaryota > Metazoa > Chordata > Actinopteri > Salmoniformes > Salmonidae > Oncorhynchus > Oncorhynchus masou. The sequence continues at coordinate 54,681,421 of NC_088221.1, read as the reverse complement.
AGCCTGTAAACACCCTGGTCAGCAGGAGATGAGGACCCTAGGAGGCCAGAGCCTGTAAACACCCTGGTCAGCAGGAGATGAGGACCCTAGGAGGCCAGAGCCTGTAAACACCCTGGTCAGCAGGAGATGAGGACCCTAGGAGGCCAGAGCCTGTAAACACCCTGGTCAGCAGGAGATGAGGACCCTAGGAGGCCAGAGCCTGTAAACACCCTGGTCAGCAGGAGATGAGGACCCTAGGAGGCCAGAGCCTGAAAACACCCTGGTCAGCAGGAGATGAGGACCCTAGGAGGCCAGAGCCTGTAAACACCCTGGTCAGCAGGAGATGAGGACCCTAGGAGGCCAGAGCCTGTAAGGACCCTAGGAGGCCAGAGCCTTTAAACACCCTGGTCAGTAGGAGATGAGGACCCTAGGAGGCCAGAGCCTGTAAACACCATGGTCAGCAGGAGATGAGGACCCTAGGAGGCCAGAGCCTGTAAACACCCTGGTCAGCAGGAGATGAGGACCCTAGGAGGCCAGAGCCTGTAAACACCCTGGTCAGCAGGAGATGAGGACCCTAGGAGGCCAGAGCCTGTAAACACCCTGGTCAGCAGGAGATGAGGACCCTAGGAGGCCAGAGCCTGTAAGGACCCTAGGAGGCCAGAGCCTTTAAACACCCTGGTCAGTAGGAGATGAGGACCCTAGGAGGCCAGAGCCTGTAAACACCATGGTCAGCAGGAGATGAGGACCCTAGGAGGCCAGAGCCTGTAAACACCCTGGTCAGCAGGAGATGAGGACCCTAGGAGACCAGAGCCTGTAAACACCCTGGTCAGCAGGAGATGAGGACCCTAGGAGGCCAGAGCCTGTAAACACCCTGGTCAGCAGGAGATGAGGACCCTAGGAGGCCAGAGCCTGTAAACACCCTGGTCAGCAGGAGATGAGGACCCTAGGAGGCCAGAGCCTGTAAACACCCTGGTCAGCAGGAGATGAGGACCCTAGGAGGCCAGAGCCTGTAAACACCCTGGTCAGCAGGAGATGAGGACCCTAGGAGGCCAGAGCCTGAAAACACCCTGGTCAGCAGGAGATGAGGACCCTAGGAGGCCAGAGCCTGTAAACACCCTGGTCAGCAGGAGATGAGGACCCTAGGAGACCAGAGCCTGTAAACACCCTGGTCAGCAGGAGATGAGGACCCTAGGAGGCCAGAGCCTGTAAACACCCTGGTCAGCAGGAGATGAGGACCCTAGGAGGCCAGAGCCTGTAAACACCCTGGTCAGCAGGAGATGAGGACCCTAGGAGACCAGAGCCATTGTGTGTGAATCTGTTGTATTGAGGTTGCCTCTTGATGCTGGTCCTGTATCAATCTCTAGATATTATGTTTCTGATTCCGTAAAAACAGTTTCAGTTGGAAGTTTACATACACTTAGGTTGGAGTCATTTAACTCATTTTTCAATCACAAATTTCTTGTTAACAAACTGTAGTTTTGGCAAGTCGGTTAGGACATCTACTTTGTGCATGACACAAGTCATTTTTCCAACAATTGTTTACAGACAGATTATTTCACTTAAAATTCACTGTATCACAATTCCAATAGATGTGGTGTTGTGTTTCTGATCCCGTATCTAGATGTGGTGTTGTGTTTCTGATCCCGTATCTAGATGTGGTGTTGTGTTTCTGATCCCGTATCTAGATGTGGTGTTGTGTTTCTGATCCCGTATCTAGATGTGGTGTTGTGTTTCTGATCCCGTATCTAGATGTGGTGTTGTGTTTCTGATCCCGTATCTAGATGTGGTGTTGTGTTTCTGATCACGTATCTAGATGTGGTGTTGTGTTTCTGATCCCGTATCTAGATGTGGTGTTGTGTTTCTGATCCCGTATCTAGATGTGGTGTTGTGTTTCTGATCCCGTATCTAGATGTTGTTTCTGATCCCGTATCTAGATGTGGTGTTGTGTTTCTGATCCCGTATCTAGATGTGGTGTTGTGTTTCTGATCCCGTATCTAGATGTGGTGTTGTGTTTCTGATCCCGTATCTAGATGTTGTTTCTGATCCCGTATCTAGATGTGGTGTTGTGTTTCTGATCCCGTATCTAGATGTGTTGTTGTGTTTCTGATCCCGTATCTAGATGTGGTGTTGTGTTTCTGATCCCGTATCTAGTTGTGGTGTTGTGTTTCTGATCCCGTATCTAGATGTGGTGTTGTGTTTCTGATCCCGTATCTAGATGTGGTGTTGTGTTTCTGATCCCGTATCTAGATGTGGTGTTGTGTTTCTGATCCCGTATCTAGATGTGGTGTTGTGTTTCTGATCCCGTATCTAGATGTGGTGTTGTGTTTCTGATCCCGTATCTAGATGTGTTGTTGTGTTTCTGATCCCGTATCTAGATGTGGTGTTGTGTTTCTGATCCCGTATCTAGATGTGGTGTTGTGTTTCTGATCACGTATCTAGATGTGGTGTTGTGTTTCTGATCCCGTATCTAGATGTGGTGTTGTGTTTCTGATCCCGTATCTAGATGTGGTGTTGTGTTTCTGATCCCGTATCTAGATGTTGTTTCTGATCCCGTATCTAGATGTGGTGTTGTGTTTCTGATCCCGTATCTAGATGTGGTGTTGTGTTTCTGATCCCGTATCTAGATGTGGTGTTGTGTTTCTGATCCCGTATCTAGATGTTGTTTCTGATCCCGTATCTAGATGTGGTGTTGTGTTTCTGATCCCGTATCTAGATGTGTTGTTGTGTTTCTGATCCCGTATCTAGATGTGGTGTTGTGTTTCTGATCCCGTATCTAGTTGTGGTGTTGTGTTTCTGATCCCGTATCTAGATGTGGTGTTGTGTTTCTGATCCCGTATCTAGATGTGGTGTTGTGTTTCTGATCCCGTATCTAGATGTGGTGTTGTGTTTCTGATCCCGTATCTAGATGTGTTGATGTGTTTCTGATCCCGTATCTAGATGTGGTGTTGTGTTTCTGATCCCGTATCTAGATGTGGTGTTGTGTTTCTGATCCCGTATCTAGATGTGGTGTTGTGTTTCTGATCCCGTATCTAGATGTGTTTCTGATCCCGTATCTAGATGTGGTGTTGTGTTTCTGATCCCGTATCTAGATGTGGTGTTGTGTTTCTGATCCCGTATCTAGATGTGGTGTTGTGTTTCTGATCCCGTATCTAGATGTGGTGTTGTGTTTCTGATCCCGTATCTAGATGTGGTGTTGTGTTTCTGATCCCGTATCTAGATGTGGTGTTGTGTTTCTGATCCCGTATCTAGATGTGGTGTTGTGTTTCTGATCCCGTATCTAGATGTTGTTTCTGATCCCGTATCTAGATGTGGTGTTGTGTTTCTGATCCCGTATCTAGATGTGTTGTTGTGTTTCTGATCCCGTATCTAGATGTGGTGTTGTGTTTCTGATCCCGTATCTAGATGTGGTGTTGTGTTTCTGATCACGTATCTAGATGTGGTGTTGTGTTTCTGATCACGTATCTAGATGTGGTGATGTGTTTCTGATCCCGTATCTAGATGTGGTGTTGTGTTTCTGATCCCGTATCTAGATGTGGTGTTGTGTTTCTGATCCCGTATCTAGATGTGGTGTTGTGTTTCTGATCCCGTATCTAGTTGTGGTGTTGTGTTTCTGATCCCGTATCTAGATGTGGTGTTGTGTTTCTGATCCCGTATCTAGATGTGGTGTTGTGTTTCTGATCCCGTATCTAGATGTGGTGTTGTGTTTCTGATCCCGTATCTAGATGTGTTGATGTGTTTCTGATCCCGTATCTAGATGTGGTGTTGTGTTTCTGATCCCGTATCTAGATGTGGTGTTGTGTTTCTGATCCCGTATCTAGATGTGGTGTTGTGTTTCTGATCCCGTATCTAGATGTGTTTCTGATCCCGTATCTAGATGTGGTGTTGTGTTTCTGATCCCGTATCTAGATGTGGTGTTGTGTTTCTGATCCCGTATCTAGATGTGGTGTTGTGTTTCTGATCCCGTATCTAGATGTGGTGTTGTGTTTCTGATCCCGTATCTAGATGTGGTGTTGTGTTTCTGATCCCGTATCTAGATGTGGTGTTGTGTTTCTGATCCCTTATCTAGATGTGGTGTTGTTTCTGATCCCGTATCTAGATGTGTTTCTGATCCCGTATCTAGATGTGGTGTTGTGTTTCTGATCCCGTATCTCGATGTGGTGTTGTGTTTCTGATCCCGTATCTCGATGTGGTGTTGTGTTTCTGATCCCGTATCTCGATGTGGTGTTGTGTTTCTGATCCCGTATCTAGATGTGGTGTTGTGTTTCTGATCCCGTATCTAGATGTGGTGTTGTGTTTCTGATCCCGTATCTAGATGTGGTGTTGTGTTTCTGATCCCGTATCTAGATGTGGTGTTGTGTTTCTGATCCCGTATCTAGATGTGGTGTTGTGTTTCTGATCCCGTATCTAGATGTGGTGTTGTGTTTCTGATCCCGTATCTAGATGTTGTGTTTCTGATCCCGTATCTAGATGTGGTGTTGTGTTTCTGATCCCGTATCTAGATGTGTTGTTGTGTTTCTGATCCCGTATCTAGATGTGTTGTTGTGTTTCTGATCCCGTATCTAGATGTGGTGTTGTGTTTCTGATCCCGTATCTAGATGTGGTGTTGTGTTTCTGATCCCGTATCTAGGTGTTGTGTTTCTGATCCTGTATCTAGATGTGTTTCTGATCCCGTATCTAGATGTGGTGTTGTGTTTCTGATCCCGTATCTAGACGTGGTGTTGTGTTTCTGATCCCTTATCTAGATGTGGTGTTGTGTTTCTGATCCCGTATCTATATGTGGTGTTGTGTTTCTGATCCCGTATCTAGATGTGTTTCTGATCCCGTATCTAGATGTGGTGTTGTGTTTCTGATCCCGTATCTCGATGTGGTGTTGTGTTTCTGATCCCGTATCTAGATGTGGTGTTGTGTTTCTGATCCCGTATCTAGATGTGGTGTTGTGTTTCTGATCCCGTATCTAGATGTGGTGTTGTGTTTCTGATCCCGTATCTAGATGTGGTGTTGTGTTTCTGATCCCGTATCTAGATGTGGTGTTGTGTTTCTGATCCCGTATCTAGATGTGGTGTTGTGTTTCTGATCCCGTATCTAGATGTGGTGTTGTGTTTCTGATCCCGTATCTAGATGTGGTGTTGTGTTTCTGATCCCTTATCTAGATGTGGTGTTGTGTTTCTGATCCCTTATCTAGATGTGGTGTTGTGTTTCTGATCCCGTATCTAGATGTGGTGTTGTGTTTCTGATCCCGTATCTAGATGTGTTTCTGATCCCGTATCTAGATGTGGTGTTGTGTTTCTGATCCCGTATCTAGATGTGGTGTTGTGTTTCTGATCCCGTATCTAGATGTGGTGTTGTGTTTCTGATCCCGTATCTAGATGTGGTGTTGTGTTTCTGATCCCTTATCTAGATGTGGTGTTGTGTTTCTGATCCCGTATCTAGATGTGGTGTTGTGTTTCTGATCCCGTATCTAGATGTGGTGTTGTGTTTCTGATCCCGTATCTAGATGTGGTGTTGTGTTTCTGATCCCGTATCTAGATGTTGTGTTTCTGATCCCGTATCTAGATATGGTGTTGTGTTTCTGATCCCGTATCTAGATGTGGTGTTGTGTTTCTGATCCCTTATCTAGATGTGGTGTTGTGTTTCTGATCCTGTATCTAGATGTGTTTCTGATCCCGTATCTAGATGTGGTGTTGTGTTTCTGATCCCGTATCTAGACGTGGTGTTGTGTTTCTGATCCCTTATCTAGATGTGGTGTTGTGTTTCTGATCCCGTATCTATATGTGGTGTTGTGTTTCTGATCCCGTATCTAGATGTGTTTCTGATCCCGTATCTAGATGTGGTGTTGTGTTTCTGATCCCGTATCTCGATGTGGTGTTGTGTTTCTGATCCCGTATCTAGATGTGGTGTTGTGTTTCTGATCCCGTATCTAGATGTGGTGTTGTGTTTCTGATCCCGTATCTAGATGTGGTGTTGTGTTTCTGATCCCGTATCTAGATGTGGTGTTGTGTTTCTGATCCCGTATCTAGATGTGGTGTTGTGTTTCTGATCCCGTATCTAGATGTGGTGTTGTGTTTCTGATCCCTTATCTAGATGTGGTGTTGTGTTTCTGATCCCGTATCTAGATGTGGTGTTGTGTTTCTGATCCCGTATCTAGATGTGTTTCTGATCCCGTATCTAGATGTGGTGTTGTGTTTCTGATCCCGTATCTAGATGTGGTGTTGTTTTTCTGATCCCGTATCTCCATGTGGTGTTGTTTTTCTGATCCCGTATCTAGATGTGGTGTTGTGTTTCTGATCCCGTATCTCGATGTTGTGTTTCTGATCCCGTATCTCGATGTGGTGTTGTGTTTCTGATCCCGTATCTAGATGTGGTGTTGTGTTTCTGATCCCGTATCTAGATGTGGTGTTGTGTTTCTGATCCCGTATCTCGATGTTGTGTTTCTGATCCCGTATCTCGATGTGGTGTTGTGTTTCTGATCCCGTATCTAGATGTGGTGATGTGTTTCTGATCCCGTATCTAGATGTGGTGTTGTGTTTCTGATCCCGTATCTCGATGTTGTGTTTCTGATCCCGTATCTCGATGTGGTGTTGTGTTTCTGATCCCGTATCTAGATGTGGTGTTGTGTTTCTGATCCCGTATCTAGATGTGTTTCTGATCCCGTATCTAGATGTGGTGTTGTGTTTCTGATCCCGTATCTAGATGTGGTGTTGTGTTTCTGATCCCGTATCTCGATGTGGTGTTGTGTTTCTGATCCCGTATCTAGATGTGGTGTTGTGTTTCTGATCCCGTATCTCGATGTTGTGTTTCTGATCCCGTATCTCGATGTTGTGTTTCTGATCCCGTATCTCGATGTGGTGTTGTGTTTCTGATCCCGTATCTAGATGTGGTGTTGTGTTTCTGATCCCGTATCTAGATGTGGTGTTGTGTTTCTGATCCCGTATCTCGATGTTGTGTTTCTGATCCCGTATCTCGATGTGGTGTTGTGTTTCTGATCCCGTATCTAGATGTGGTGATGTGTTTCTGATCCCGTATCTAGATGTGGTGTTTCTGATCCCGTATCTCGATGTGGTGTTGTGTTTCTGATCCCGTATCTAGATGTGGTGATGTGTTTCTGATCCCGTATCTAGATGTGGTGTTGTGTTTCTGATCCCGTATCTCGATGTTGTGTTTCTGATCCCGTATCTCGATGTGGTGTTGTGTTTCTGATCCCGTATCTAGATGTGGTGTTGTGTTTCTGATCCCGTATCTAGATGTTGTGTTTCTGATCCCGTATCTAGATGTGGTGTTGTGTTTCTGATCCCGTATCTAGATGTGTTGTTGTGTTTCTGATCCCGTATCTAGATGTGTTGTTGTGTTTCTGATCCCGTATCTAGATGTGGTGTTGTGTTTCTGATCCCGTATCTAGATGTGGTGTTGTGTTTCTGATCCCGTATCTAGGTGTTGTGTTTCTGATCCTGTATCTAGATGTGTTTCTGATCCCGTATCTAGATGTGGTGTTGTGTTTCTGATCCCGTATCTAGACGTGGTGTTGTGTTTCTGATCCCTTATCTAGATGTGGTGTTGTGTTTCTGATCCCGTATCTATATGTGGTGTTGTGTTTCTGATCCCGTATCTAGATGTGTTTCTGATCCCGTATCTAGATGTGGTGTTGTGTTTCTGATCCCGTATCTCGATGTGGTGTTGTGTTTCTGATCCCGTATCTAGATGTGGTGTTGTGTTTCTGATCCCGTATCTAGATGTGGTGTTGTGTTTCTGATCCCGTATCTAGATGTGGTGTTGTGTTTCTGATCCCGTATCTAGATGTGGTGTTGTGTTTCTGATCCCGTATCTAGATGTGGTGTTGTGTTTCTGATCCCGTATCTAGATGTGGTGTTGTGTTTCTGATCCCGTATCTAGATGTGGTGTTGTGTTTCTGATCCCGTATCTAGATGTGGTGTTGTGTTTCTGATCCCTTATCTAGATGTGGTGTTGTGTTTCTGATCCCTTATCTAGATGTGGTGTTGTGTTTCTGATCCCGTATCTAGATGTGGTGTTGTGTTTCTGATCCCGTATCTAGATGTGTTTCTGATCCCGTATCTAGATGTGGTGTTGTGTTTCTGATCCCGTATCTAGATGTGGTGTTGTGTTTCTGATCCCGTATCTAGATGTGGTGTTGTGTTTCTGATCCCGTATCTAGATGTGGTGTTGTGTTTCTGATCCCTTATCTAGATGTGGTGTTGTGTTTCTGATCCCGTATCTAGATGTGGTGTTGTGTTTCTGATCCCGTATCTAGATGTGGTGTTGTGTTTCTGATCCCGTATCTAGATGTGGTGTTGTGTTTCTGATCCCGTATCTAGATGTTGTGTTTCTGATCCCGTATCTAGATATGGTGTTGTGTTTCTGATCCCGTATCTAGATGTGGTGTTGTGTTTCTGATCCCTTATCTAGATGTGGTGTTGTGTTTCTGATCCTGTATCTAGATGTGTTTCTGATCCCGTATCTAGATGTGGTGTTGTGTTTCTGATCCCGTATCTAGACGTGGTGTTGTGTTTCTGATCCCTTATCTAGATGTGGTGTTGTGTTTCTGATCCCGTATCTATATGTGGTGTTGTGTTTCTGATCCCGTATCTAGATGTGTTTCTGATCCCGTATCTAGATGTGGTGTTGTGTTTCTGATCCCGTATCTCGATGTGGTGTTGTGTTTCTGATCCCGTATCTAGATGTGGTGTTGTGTTTCTGATCCCGTATCTAGATGTGGTGTTGTGTTTCTGATCCCGTATCTAGATGTGGTGTTGTGTTTCTGATCCCGTATCTAGATGTGGTGTTGTGTTTCTGATCCCGTATCTAGATGTGGTGTTGTGTTTCTGATCCCGTATCTAGATGTGGTGTTGTGTTTCTGATCCCTTATCTAGATGTGGTGTTGTGTTTCTGATCCCGTATCTAGATGTGGTGTTGTGTTTCTGATCCCGTATCTAGATGTGTTTCTGATCCCGTATCTAGATGTGGTGTTGTGTTTCTGATCCCGTATCTAGATGTGGTGTTGTTTTTCTGATCCCGTATCTCCATGTGGTGTTGTTTTTCTGATCCCGTATCTAGATGTGGTGTTGTGTTTCTGATCCCGTATCTCGATGTTGTGTTTCTGATCCCGTATCTCGATGTGGTGTTGTGTTTCTGATCCCGTATCTAGATGTGGTGTTGTGTTTCTGATCCCGTATCTAGATGTGGTGTTGTGTTTCTGATCCCGTATCTCGATGTTGTGTTTCTGATCCCGTATCTCGATGTGGTGTTGTGTTTCTGATCCCGTATCTAGATGTGGTGATGTGTTTCTGATCCCGTATCTAGATGTGGTGTTGTGTTTCTGATCCCGTATCTCGATGTTGTGTTTCTGATCCCGTATCTCGATGTGGTGTTGTGTTTCTGATCCCGTATCTAGATGTGGTGTTGTGTTTCTGATCCCGTATCTAGATGTGTTTCTGATCCCGTATCTAGATGTGGTGTTGTGTTTCTGATCCCGTATCTAGATGTGGTGTTGTGTTTCTGATCCCGTATCTCGATGTGGTGTTGTGTTTCTGATCCCGTATCTAGATGTGGTGTTGTGTTTCTGATCCCGTATCTCGATGTTGTGTTTCTGATCCCGTATCTCGATGTGGTGTTGTGTTTCTGATCCCGTATCTCGATGTGGTGTTGTGTTTCTGATCCCGTATCTAGATGTGGTGTTGTGTTTCTGATCCCGTATCTAGATGTGGTGTTGTGTTTCTGATCCCGTATCTCGATGTTGTGTTTCTGATCCCGTATCTCGATGTGGTGTTGTGTTTCTGATCCCGTATCTAGATGTGGTGATGTGTTTCTGATCCCGTATCTAGATGTGGTGTTGTGTTTCTGATCCCGTATCTCGATGTTGTGTTTCTGATCCCGTATCTCGATGTGGTGTTGTGTTTCTGATCCCGTATCTAGATGTGTTTCTGATCCCGTATCTAGATGTGTTTCTGATCCCGTATCTAGATGTGGTGTTGTGTTTCTGATCCCGTATCTAGATGTGGTGTTGTGTTTCTGATCCCGTATCTCGATGTGGTGTTGTGTTTCTGATCCCGTATCTAGATGTGGTGTTGTGTTTCTGATCCCGTATCTCGATGTTGTGTTTCTGATCCCGTATCTCGATGTGGTGTTGTGTTTCTGATCCCGTATCTAGATGTGGTGTTGTGTTTCTGATCCCGTATCTAGATGTGGTGTTGTGTTTCTGATCCCGTATCTCGATGTTGTGTTTCTGATCCCGTATCTCGATGTTGTGTTTCTGATCCCGTATCTAGATGTGGTGATGTGTTTCTGATCCCGTATCTAGATGTGGTGTTGTGTTTCTGATCCCGTATCTCGATGTTGTGTTTCTGATCCCGTATCTCGATGTGGTGTTGTGTTTCTGATCCCGTATCTAGATGTGTTTCTGATCCCGTATCTAGATGTGGTGTTGTGTTTCTGATCCCGTATCTAGATGTGTTGTTGTGTTTCTGATCCCGTATCTAGATGTGTTGTTGTGTTTCTGATCCCGTATCTAGATGTGGTGTTGTGTTTCTGATCCCGTATCTAGATGTGGTGTTGTGTTTCTGATCCCGTATCTAGGTGTTGTGTTTCTGATCCTGTATCTAGATGTGTTTCTGATCCCGTATCTAGATGTGGTGTTGTGTTTCTGATCCCGTATCTAGACGTGGTGTTGTGTTTCTGATCCCTTATCTAGATGTGGTGTTGTGTTTCTGATCCCGTATCTATATGTGGTGTTGTGTTTCTGATCCCGTATCTAGATGTGTTTCTGATCCCGTATCTAGATGTGGTGTTGTGTTTCTGATCCCGTATCTCGATGTGGTGTTGTGTTTCTGATCCCGTATCTAGATGTGGTGTTGTGTTTCTGATCCCGTATCTAGATGTGGTGTTGTGTTTCTGATCCCGTATCTAGATGTGGTGTTGTGTTTCTGATCCCGTATCTAGATGTGGTGTTGTGTTTCTGATCCCGTATCTAGATGTGGTGTTGTGTTTCTGATCCCGTATCTAGATGTGGTGTTGTGTTTCTGATCCCGTATCTAGATGTGGTGTTGTGTTTCTGATCCCGTATCTAGATGTGGTGTTGTGTTTCTGATCCCTTATCTAGATGTGGTGTTGTGTTTCTGATCCCTTATCTAGATGTGGTGTTGTGTTTCTGATCCCGTATCTAGATGTGGTGTTGTGTTTCTGATCCCGTATCTAGATGTGTTTCTGATCCCGTATCTAGATGTGGTGTTGTGTTTCTGATCCCGTATCTAGATGTGGTGTTGTGTTTCTGATCCCGTATCTAGATGTGGTGTTGTGTTTCTGATCCCGTATCTAGATGTGGTGTTGTGTTTCTGATCCCTTATCTAGATGTGGTGTTGTGTTTCTGATCCCGTATCTAGATGTGGTGTTGTGTTTCTGATCCCGTATCTAGATGTGGTGTTGTGTTTCTGATCCCGTATCTAGATGTGGTGTTGTGTTTCTGATCCCGTATCTAGATGTTGTGTTTCTGATCCCGTATCTAGATATGGTGTTGTGTTTCTGATCCCGTATCTAGATGTGGTGTTGTGTTTCTGATCCCTTATCTAGATGTGGTGTTGTGTTTCTGATCCTGTATCTAGATGTGTTTCTGATCCCGTATCTAGATGTGGTGTTGTGTTTCTGATCCCGTATCTAGACGTGGTGTTGTGTTTCTGATCCCTTATCTAGATGTGGTGTTGTGTTTCTGATCCCGTATCTATATGTGGTGTTGTGTTTCTGATCCCGTATCTAGATGTGTTTCTGATCCCGTATCTAGATGTGGTGTTGTGTTTCTGATCCCGTATCTCGATGTGGTGTTGTGTTTCTGATCCCGTATCTAGATGTGGTGTTGTGTTTCTGATCCCGTATCTAGATGTGGTGTTGTGTTTCTGATCCCGTATCTAGATGTGGTGTTGTGTTTCTGATCCCGTATCTAGATGTGGTGTTGTGTTTCTGATCCCGTATCTAGATGTGGTGTTGTGTTTCTGATCCCGTATCTAGATGTGGTGTTGTGTTTCTGATCCCTTATCTAGATGTGGTGTTGTGTTTCTGATCCCGTATCTAGATGTGGTGTTGTGTTTCTGATCCCGTATCTAGATGTGTTTCTGATCCCGTATCTAGATGTGGTGTTGTGTTTCTGATCCCGTATCTAGATGTGGTGTTGTTTTCTGATCCCGTATCTCGATGTGGTGTTGTTTTTCTGATCCCGTATCTAGATGTGGTGTTGTGTTTCTGATCCCGTATCTCGATGTTGTGTTTCTGATCCCGTATCTCGATGTGGTGTTGTGTTTCTGATCCCGTATCTAGATGTGGTGTTGTGTTTCTGATCCCGTATCTAGATGTGGTGTTGTGTTTCTGATCCCGTATCTCGATGTTGTGTTTCTGATCCCGTATCTCGATGTGGTGTTGTGTTTCTGATCCCGTATCTAGATGTGGTGATGTGTTTCTGATCCCGTATCTAGATGTGGTGTTGTGTTTCTGATCCCGTATCTCGATGTTGTGTTTCTGATCCCGTATCTCGATGTGGTGTTGTGTTTCTGATCCCGTATCTAGATGTGGTGTTGTGTTTCTGATCCCGTATCTAGATGTGTTTCTGATCCCGTATCTAGATGTGGTGTTGTGTTTCTGATCCCGTATCTAGATGTGGTGTTGTGTTTCTGATCCCGTATCTCGATGTGGTGTTGTGTTTCTGATCCCGTATCTAGATGTGGTGTTGTGTTTCTGATCCCGTATCTCGATGTTGTGTTTCTGATCCCGTATCTCGATGTGGTGTTGTGTTTCTGATCCCGTATCTAGATGTGGTGTTGTGTTTCTGATCCCGTATCTAGATGTGGTGTTGTGTTTCTGATCCCGTATCTCGATGTTGTGTTTCTGATCCCGTATCTCGATGTGGTGTTGTGTTTCTGATCCCGTATCTAGATGTGGTGATGTGTTCTGATCCCGTATCTAGATGTGGTGTTGTGTTTCTGATCCCGTATCTCGATGTTGTGTTTCTGATCCCGTATCTCGATGTGGTGTTGTGTTTCTGATCCCGTATCTAGATGTGTTTCTGATCCCGTATCTAGATGTGTTTCTGATCCCGTATCTAGATGTGGTGTTGTGTTTCTGATCCCGTATCTAGATGTGGTGTTGTGTTTCTGATCCCGTATCTCGATGTGGTGTTGTGTTTCTGATCCCGTATCTAGATGTGGTGTTGTGTTTCTGATCCCGTATCTCGATGTTGTGTTTCTGATCCCGTATCTCGATGTGGTGTTGTGTTTCTGATCCCGTATCTAGATGTGGTGTTGTGTTTCTGATCCCGTATCTAGATGTGGTGTTGTGTTTCTGATCCCGTATCTCGATGTTGTGTTTCTGATCCCGTATCTCGATGTTGTGTTTCTGATCCCGTATCTAGATGTGGTGATGTGTTTCTGATCCCGTATCTAGATGTGGTGTTGTGTTTCTGATCCCGTATCTCGATGTTGTGTTTCTGATCCCGTATCTCGATGTGGTGTTGTGTTTCTGATCCCGTATCTAGATGTGGTGTTGTGTTTCTGATCCCGTATCTAGATGTGTTTCTGATCCCGTATCTAGATGTGGTGTTGTGTTTCTGATCCCGTATCTAGATGTGGTGTTGTCTTTCTGATCCCGTATCTCGATGTGGTGTTGTGTTTCTGATCCCGTATCTAGATGTGGTGTTGTGTTTCTGATCCCGTATCTCGATGTTGTGTTTCTGATCCCGTATCTCGATGTGGTGTTGTGTTTCTGATCCCGTATCTCGATGTTGTGTTTCTGATCCCGTATCTCGATGTGGTGTTGTGTTTCTGATCCCGTATCTAGATGTGGTGATGTGTTTCTGATCCCGTATCTCGATGTTGTGTTTCTGATCCCGTATCTCGATGTGGTGTTGTGTTTCTGATCCCGTATCTAGATGTGGTGATGTGTTTCTGATCCCGTATCTAGATGTGGTGTTGTGTTTCTGATCCCGTATCTCGATGTTGTGTTTCTGATCCCGTATCTCGATGTGGTGTTGTGTTTCTGATCCCGTATCTAGATGTGGTGTTGTGTTTCTGATCCCGTATCTAGATGTGTTTCTGATCCCGTATCTAGATGTGGTGTTGTGTTTCTGATCCCGTATCTAGATGTGGTGTTGTGTTTCTGATCCCTTATCTCGATGTGGTGTTGTGTTTCTGATCCCGTATCTAGATGTGGTGTTGTGTTTCTGATCCCGTATCTCGATGTTGTGTTTCTGATCCCGTATCTCAATGTGGTGTTGTGTTTCTGATCCCGTATCTAGATGTGGTGATGTGTTTCTGATCCCGTATCTAGATGTGGTGTTGTGTTTCTGATCCCGTATCTAGATGTGTTGTTGTGTTTCTGATCCCGTATCTAGATGTGTTGTTGTGTTTCTGATCCCGTATCTAGATGTGTTTCTGATCCCGTATCTAGTTGTGTTTCTGATCCCGTATCTAGATGTGGTGTTGTGTTTCTGATCCCGTATCTAGATGTGGTGTTGTGTTTCTGATCCCGTATCTAGATGTGGTGTTGTGTTTCTGATCCCGTATCTATATGTGGTGTTGTGTTTCTGATCCCGTATCTAGATGTGTTGTTGTGTTTCTGATCCCGTATCTAGATGTGGTGTTGTGTTTCTGATCCCGTATCTAGATGTGTTTCTGATCCCGTATCTAGATGTGGTGTTGTGTTTCTGATCCCGTATCTAGATGTGTTTCTGATCCCGTATCTAGATGTGTTTCTGATCCCGTATCTAGATGTGTTTCTGATCCCGTATCTAGATGTGTTTCTGATCCCGTATCTAGATGTGGTGTTGTGTTTCTGATCCCGTATCTAGATGTGTTGTTGTGTTTCTGATCCCGTATCTAGATGTGTTGTTGTGTTTCTGATCCCGTATCTAGATGTGGTGTTGTGTTTCTGATCCCGTATCTAGATGTGGTGTTGTGTTTCTGATCCCGTATCTAGATGTGTTTCTGATCCCGTATCTAGATGTGTTTCTGATCCCGTATCTAGATGTGGTGTTGTGTTTCTGATCACGTATCTAGATGTGTTTCTGATCCCGTATCTAGATGTGTTGTTGTGTTTCTGATCCCGTATCTAGATGTGTTGTTGTGTTTCTGATCCCGTATCTAGATGTTGTTTCTGATCCCGTATCTAGATGTGGTGATGTGTTTCTGATCCCGTATCTCGATGTGTTGTTGTGTTTCTGATCCCGTATCTAGATGTGGTGTTGTGTTTCTGATCCCGTATCTCGATGTGGTGTTGTGTTTCTGCAGGACTCTCTCCATTCCTTGATGAACACTCTGAGTGCCTCCAACCCTTTCTTTGTGCGCTGCATCAAACCCAACATGGACAAGGTGGGTCATTCAGTATTCAACCCAACATGGACAAGGTGGGTCATTCAGTATTCAACCCAACATGGACAAGGTGGGTCATTCAGTATTCAACCCAACATGGACATGGTGGGTCATTCAGTATTCAACCCAACATGGACATGGTGGGTCATTCAGTATTCAACCCAACATGGACAAGGTGGGTCTGCTGCCTTGTCCCGGCTGGGAATGCTGTTGTCCCTGGGGGGGGGCTTAGCTGTATCACAGGGAATGCTGTTGTCTCTGGGGGGGGCTTAGCTGTGTCACAGGGAATGCTATTGTCTCACACACACACACACACACACACACACACACAGCCAGTGAGATGTGAATCAGAGTTAAGTGATTGTGCAGTGCGATAAGCAGCACTGAGGAACAACATGACAGAGTCAGAACAGAGCAGCTGAGAACAATGGAGTTGATTTATACCGGACTGAAACGATCCTGTGGGTTAAGGACATGTAACAGAATTCTAGCTCCTAAACACCTTGTATCGTCCCTCCTGTAAGACGAGCACAGTACTGTTGTCTGTTCCCTCCTGTAAGACGAGCACAGTACTGTTGTCTGTTCCCTCCTGTAAGACGAGCACAGTACTGTTGTCTGTTCCCTCCTGTAAGACGAGCACAGTACTGTTGTGTGTTGCCTCTGTACTGTTAACTATACCAGTCATATGACTGCTGCTGTTTTTATATTCTCACAGAGTTAGAGTTGAAAAGTAATTCAGTGTGTTTTGTACTTCTCAGAACGCCAACATGTTTGACCCAGAAGTGGTCCTGAACCAGCTGAGGTATTCTGGGATGTTGGAGACCGTGAAGATCCGCAGGGCTGGGTTCCCTGTCCGCAGGACCTTCACAGACTTCTACAGCAGGTGAGAAAAACGGACAATGGTCTTTTGACAGGGAAGACAGACTAACGTCACCGTCTCCCGGTAGATCACCTGCTGGGTGTCGAACGCCGGGGTTTCAACGTGTAGAATCACCTGCTGGGTGTCGAACGCCGGGGTTTCAACGTGTAGAATCACCTGCTGGGTGTCGAACGCCGGGGATATACTCTGTGATCAGGGTCAATGGCATGGCTACCCACTGTGCCTCCTCCGCTGTGCACCACCAAGGCTCATGTTGGCCTGTCTACCCTCTTACAAAACAGCAGAACATGTGGACTCAGTGTTCACCTGGGTCATTGAGCTCGTGTTGATTTCCTATTGTGCTGCTGTCAACTGTCTGGGTGTCATGTCATGTTGTGCTCCTTCGACATGTCTGGCCCGTTTGATTTGTCTGGCCCGTCGGCTCTTTGTCTGACCCGTTGGATCCGTGTTGGATCCGTGTCTGACCCGTTGGATCCGTGTCTGACCCGTCGGATACGTGTCTGACCCGTCGGATCCGTGTCTGACCGGTTGGATCCGTGTCTGACCCGTCGGATCCGTGTCTGACCCGTCGGATCCGTGTCTGACCCGTCGGATCCGTGTCTGACCCGTCGGATCCGTGTCTGACCCGTCGGATCCGTGTTGGATCCGTGTCTGACCCGTCGGATCCGTGTCTGACCGGTTGGATCCGTGTCTGACCGGTTGGATCCGTGTCTGACCCGTCGGATCCGTGTCTGACCCGTTGGATCCGTGTCTGACCCGTCGGATCCGTGTCTGACCCGTTGGATCCGTGTCTGACCCGTCGGATCCGTGTCTGACCCGTTGGATCCGTGTTGGATCCGTGTCTGACCCGTTGGATCCGTGTTGGATCCGTGTCTGACCCGTCGGATCCGTGTCTGACCCGTTGGATCCGTGTCTGACCCGTCGGATCCGTGTCTGACCCGTTGGATCCGTGTCTGACCCGTCGGATCCGTGTTGGATCCGTGTCTGACCCGTCGGATCCGTGTCTGACCTGTGTGCGTCTCTGTTCCCTGTACAGGTACAAGATGATCCTGAAAGACAAGCATCCAACAGACGACCAGAGAGGGAGGTGCACAGAGCTGCTGATTTCATACGACCCCGCCAAGATAGACTGGCAGCTGGGGAAGACTAAGGTACACTGGCCCTGTGGCTCTGACAACGCATCTCTTACACGGCGTACTCTGCTGCATGTCCTGTGACCCAGGGGTTTACAGGGTTGAACAGGGTCGAGTTACATGTTATAGATTATAAGAACAGGGACCGAATGGAGCATCAGCTTCAGGATAACAACAAACCCACAGCTGGGACAGGATCAGATGAAATATCAGGTCTTCTCTTCCTTACATAGGGCTTCATCTTTGCTTCATCTTTACAAGCCTTCCTCATCAGCCACGTATTGGACATCTGTCTGGCGCCATGGACATCTGTCTGGCGCCATGAGTATCTGTCTGGGTATCTTACTTATTGATGCAGGACACCTCTAACTTTGTTTGATCCGTGACACACTGTAATAGGGTGCAGGACACCTCTAACTGAGTGTTTGATCCGTGACACACTGTAATAGGGTGCAGGACACCTCTAACTGAGTGTTTGATCCGTGACACACTGTAATAGGGTGCAGGACACCTCTAACTGAGTGTTTGATCCGTGACACACTGTAATAGGGTGCAGGACACCTCTAACTGAGTGTTTGATCCGTGACACACTGTAATAGGGACACCTCTAACTGAGTGTTTGATCTGTGACACACTGTAATAGGGTGCAGGACACCTCCAACTGTGTGTTTGATCTGTGACACACTGTAATAGGGTGCAGGACACCTCTAACTGAGTGTGTTTGATCTGTGACACACTGTAATAGGGTGCAGGACACCTCTAACTGAGTGTTTGATCCGTGACACACTGTAATAGGGTGCAGGACACCTCTAACTGAGTGTTTGATCCGTGACACACTGTAACGGTGCATTTCTGGATTTTGATCATTATTGGGTATCGGCCTAATTCTGCTCTGCATGCATTATTTGGTGTTCTACGTTGTACAAGGAGGATATTTTTGCAGAATTCTGTGTGCAGAGTCTCAATTTGGTGTTTGTCCCATTTTGTGAAGTCTTGGTTGGTGAGCGGACCCCAGACCTCACAACCATGAAGGGCAATGGGCTCTATGACTGATTCAAGTATTTTTAGCCAGATCCTAATTGGTATGTTGAATTTTATGTTCCTTTTGATTGCATAGAAGGCCCTTCTTGCCTTGTCTCTCAGGTCGTTCACAGCTGTGCCACAAGAAAAGGGCAACCAGTGAAGAACAAACACCATTGTAAATACAACCCATATTTATGTTAATTTTCCCTTTTGTGTTTGAACTATTAACATAATATGACATTTGAAATCTTGTATTCTTTTGGCACTTTTGTGAGTGTAATATGTTTACTGTTAATTTGTGTTGTTTATTTCGCTTTTGTTTATTACCTAGTTCACTTGCATTGGCAATGTTAACATATGTTTCCCATGCCAATAAAGCCCTTTGAATTGAAATATACATTGAGACAGAAAGTGCTGTGCCTTGTGATTAGAGATCTGAGGATCTCATTCTCTGCTCAATTGACCCTGCAGTCGTAGTTTATTGACCCTGTAGTGCTAGTTTATTGACCGTGTAATGTAGTGGTATTTTATTGACCGTGTAGTGGTAGTTTGTTGACCCTGTAGTGGTAGTTTATTGACCCTGTAGTGGTAGTTTATTGACCGTGTAGTGGTAGTTTGTTGACCCTGTAGTGGTAGTTTGTTGACCGTGTAGTTGTAGTTTGTTGACCGTGTAGTGGTAGTTTGTTGACCGTGTAGTGGTAGTTTATTGACCCTGTAGTGGTAGTTTGTTGACCGTGTAGTGGTAGTTTGTTTACCGTGTAGTGGTAGTTTATTGACCGTGTAGTGGTAGTTTATTGACCGTGTAGTGGTAGTTTATTGACCGTGTAGTGGTAGTTTATTGACCGTGTAGTGGTAGTTTATTGACCGTGTAGTGGTAGTTTGTTGACCCTGTAGTGGTAGTTTGTTGACCCTGTAGTGGTAGTTTGTTGACCCTGTAGTGGTAGTTTATTGACCCTGTAGTGGTAGTTTGTTGACCCTGTAGTGGTAGTTTGTTGACCCTGTAGTGGTAGTTTATTGACCGTGTAATGTAGTGGTAGTTTATTGACCCTGTAGTGGTAGTTTATTGACCCTGTAGTGGTAGTTTATTGACCCTGTAGTGGTAGTTTGTTGACCCTGTAGTGGTAGTTTGTTGACCCTGTAGTGGTAGTTTGTTGACCCTGTAGTGGTAGTTTATTGAGCCTGTATTGGTAGTTTATTGACCGTGTAGTGTGGTGGTAGTTTGTTGACCCTGTAGTGGTAGTTTGTTGATCCTGTAGTGGTAGTTTGTTGACCCTGTAGTGGTAGTTTGTTGACCGTGTAGTGGTAGTTTATTGACCGTGTAGTGGTAGTTTGTTGACCCTGTAGTGGTAGTTTGTTGACCCTGTAGTGGTAGTTTGTTGACCCTGTAGTGGTAGTTGGTTGACCCTGTAATGTAGTGGTAGTTTGTTGACTGTGTCGTGGTAGTTTGTTGACCCTGTAGTGGTTTATTGACCGTGTAGTGTAGTGATAGTTTGTTGACCCTGTAGTGGTAGTTTATTGACCGTGTAATGTAGTGGTAGTTTTTTGACCGTGTAATGTAGTGGTAGTTTATTGACCTTGTAGTGGTAGTTTGTTGACCCTGTAGTGGTAGTTTGTTGACCCTGTAGTGGTAGTTTGTTGACCCTGTAGTGGTAGTTTGTTGACCCTGTAGTGGTAGTTTGTTGACCCTGTAGTGGTAGTTTATTGACCGTGTAATGTAGTGGTAGTTTATTGACCCTGTAGTGGTAGTTTATTGACCCTGTAGTGGTAGTTTGTTGACCCTGTAGTGGTAGTTTGTTGACCCTGTAGTGGTAGTTTGTTGACCCTGTAGTGGTAGTTTATTGAGCCTGTATTGGTAGTTTATTGACCGTGTAGTGTGGTGGTAGTTTGTTGACCCTGTAGTGGTACTTTGTTGACCCTGTAGTGGTAGTTTGTTGACCCTGTAGTGGTAGTTTGTTGACCGTGTAGTGGTAGTTTATTGACCGTGTAGTGGTAGTTTGTTGACCCTGTAGTGGTAGTTTGTTGACCCTGTAGTGGTAGTTTGTTGACCCTGTAGTGGTAGTTTGTTGACCCTGTAGTGGTAGTTGGTTGACCCTGTAATGTAGTGGTAGTTTGTTGACTGTGTCGTGGTAGTTTGTTGACCCTGTAGTAGTTTATTGACCGTGTAGTGTAGTGATAGTTTGTTGACCCTGTAGTGGTAGTTTATTGACCGTGTAATGTAGTGGTAGTTTTTTGACCGTGTAATGTAGTGGTAGTTTATTGACCTTGTAGTGGTAGTTTGTTGACCCTGTAGTGGTAGTCTGTTGACCCTGTAGTGGTAGTTTGTTGACCCTGTAGTGGTAGTTTGTTGACCCTGTAGTGGTAGTTTGTTGACCCTGTAGTGGTAGTTTGTTGACCCTGTAGTGGTAGTTTGTTGACCGTGTAATGTAGTGGTAGTTTTTTGACCCTGTAGTGGTAGTTTATTGACCGTGTAGAGTAGTGGTAGGTTATTGACCCTGTAGTGGTAGTTTGTTGACCCTGTAATGTAGTGGTAGTTTGTTGACCCTGTAATGTAGTGGTAGTTTGTTGACCCTGTAGTGATAATTTATTGACGATGTAATGTAGTGGTATTTTATTGACCGTGTAGTGTAGTGGTAGTTTATTGACCGTGTAGTGGAGTGGTAGTTTATTGACCCTGTAGTTGTAGTTTGTTGACCCTGTAGTGGTAGTTGGTTGACCCTGTAATGTAGTGGTAGTTTGTTGACTGTGTCGTGGTAGTTTGTTGACCCTGTAGTAGTTTATTGACCGTGTAGTGTAGTGATAGTTTGTTGACCCTGTAGTGGTAGTTTATTGACCGTGTAATGTAGTGGTAGTTTTTTGACCGTGTAATGTAGTGGTAGTTTATTGACCTTGTAGTGGTAGTTTGTTGACCCTGTAGTGGTAGTTTGTTGACCCTGTAGTGGTAGTTTGTTGACCCTGTAGTGGTAGTTTGTTGACCCTGTAGTGGTAGTTTGTTGACCCTGTAGTGGTAGTTTGTTGACCCTGTAGTGGTAGTTTGTTGACCCTGTAGTGGTAGTTTGTTGACCCTGTAGTGGTAGTTTGTTGACCCTGTAGTGGTAGTTTGTTGACCCTGTAGTGGTAGTTTGTTGACCCTGTAGTGGTAGTTTGTTGACCCTGTAGTGGTAGTTTGTTGACCCTGTAGTGGTAGTTTGTTGACCCTGTAGTGGTAGTTTGTTGACCGTGTAGTGGTAGTTTGTTGACCGTGTAGTGGTAGTTTGTTGACCGTGTAGTGGTAGTTTATTGACCGTGTAGTGGTAGTTTGTTGACCCTGTAGTGGTAGTTTGTTGACCGTGTAATGTAGTGGTAGTTTGTTGACCGTGTAATGTAGCGGTAGTTTATTGACCGTGTCGTGGTAGTTTGTTGACCCTGTAGTAGTTTATTGACCGTGTAGTGTAGTGGTAGTTTATTGACCGTGTAATGTAGTGGTAGTTTATTGTCCTTGTAGTGGTAGTCTGTTGACCCTGTAGTGGTAGTTTGTTGACCCTGTAGTGGTAGTTTGTTGACCCTGTAGTGGTAGTTTGTTGACCCTGTAGTGGTAGTTTGTTGACCCTGTAGTGGTAGTTTGTTGACCGTGTAATGTAGTGGTAGTTTTTTGACCCTGTAGTGGTAGTTTATTGACCGTGTAGAGTAGTGGTAGGTTATTGACCCTGTAGTGGTAGTTTGTTGACCCTGTAATGTAGTGGTAGTTTGTTGACCCTGTAGTGATAATTTATTGACGATGTAATGTAGTGGTATTTTATTGACCGTGTAGTGTAGTGGTAGTTTATTGACCGTGTAGTGGAGTGGTAGTTTATTGACCCTGTAGTTGTAGTTTATTGACCCTGTAGTGGTAGTTTATTGACCGTGTAGTGTTTGTTTATTGACCCTGTAGTGATAGTTTATTGACGATGTAATGTAGTGGTATTTTATTGACCGTGTAGTGGTAGTTTATTGACCCTGTAGTGGTAGTTTATTGACCCTGTAGTGGTAGTTTATTGACCGTGTAGTGGTAGTTTATAGACCGTGTAGTGGTAGTTTATTGACCGTGTAGTGTAGTGGTAGTTTATTGACCGTGTAATGTAGTTTTAGTTTATTGACCCTGTAATGGTAGTTTATTGACCGTGTAGTGGTAGTTTATTGACCGTGTAATGTAGTGGTAGTTTATTGACCTTGTAGTGGTAGTTTGTTGACCCTGTAGTGGTAGTTTTTTGACCCTGTAGTGGTAGTTTGTTGACCCTGTAGTGGTAGTTTGTTGACCCTGTAGTGGTAGTTTGTTGACCCTGTTTTGGTAGTTTATTGACCGTGTAGTGGTAGTTTGTTGACCCTGTAGTGTTGGCGTAGTTTATTGACCGTGTAGTGGTAGTTTATTGACCGTGTAGTGGTAGTTTATTGACCGTGTAATGGTAGTTTGTTGACCCTGTAGTGGTAGTTTGTTGACCGTGTAATGTAGTGGTAGTTTGTTGACCGTGTAATGTAGCGGTAGTATATTGACCGTGTAGTGGTAGTTTATTGACCGTGTAGTGGTAGTTTATTGACCGTGTCGTGGTAGTTTGTTGACCCTGTAGTAGTTTATTGACCGTGTAGTGGTAGTTTATTGACCGTGTAGTGGTAGTTTATTGACCGTGTAGTGGTAGTTTGTTGACCCTGTAGTGGTAGTTTATTGACCGTGTAATGGTAGATTATTGACCGTGTAGTGGTAGTTTATTGACCCTGTAGTGGTAGTTTGTTGACCCTGTAGTGGTAGTTTGTTGACCCTGTAGTGGTAGTTTGTTGACCCTGTAGTGGTAGTTTGTTGACCCTGTAGTGGTAGTTTATTGACCGTGTAGTGGTAGTTTATTGACCGTGTAGTGGTAGTTTATTGACCGTGTAGTGGTAGTTTGTTGACCCTGTAGTGGTAGTTTATTGACCCTGTAGTGATAGTTTATTGACCATGTAATGTAGTGGTAGTTTATTGACCCTGTAGTGGTAGTTTATTAACCGTGTGGTGGTATTTTATTGACCGTGAAGTGTAGTGGTAGTTTATTGACCGTGTAGTGGTCGTTTATTGATCCTGTAATGTAGTGGTAGTTTATTGACCCTGTAATGGTAGTTTATTGACCGTGTAGTGGTAGTTTATTGACCGTGTAGTGTAGTGGTAGTTTATTGACCCTGTAGTGGTAGTTTATTGACCCTGTAGTGATAGTTTGTTGACCGTGTCGTGGTAGTTTGTTGACCCTGTAGTAGTTTATTGACCGTGTAGTGTAGTGGTAGTTTGTTGACCGTGTAGTGGTAGTTTATTGACTGTAGTGTAGTGGTAGTTTATTGACTGTAGTGTAGTGGTAGTTTATTGACTGTAGTGTAGTGGTAGTTTATTGACCGTGTAGTGTAGTGGTAGTTTGTTGACAGTGTAGTGGTAGTTTATTGACAGTGTAGTGTTAGTTTATGGACTGTGTAGTATTGTGGTAGTTTATTGACCGTGTAGTGGTAGTTTGTTGACCCTGTAGTGGTAGTTTATTGACCGTGTAGTGGTAGTTTATTGACCGTGTAGTGGTAGTTTATTGACCGTGTAGTGGTAGTTTATTGACCGTGTAGTGGTAGTTTGTTGACCCTGTAGTGGTAGTTTGTTGACCCTGTAGTGGTAGTTTATTACATTTACATTTACATTTAAGTCATTTAGCAGACGCTCTTATCCAGAGCGACTTACAAATTGGTGAATTCACCTTCTGACATCCAGTGGAACAGCCACTTTACAATAGTGCATCTAAATCATTAAGGGGGGTGGTGAGAAGGATTACTTATCCTATCCTAGGTATTCCTTGAAGAGGTGGGGTTTCAGGTGTCTCCGGAAGGTGGTGATTGACTCCGCTGTCCTGGCGTCGTGAGGGAGTTTGTTCCACCATTGGGGGGCCAGAGCAGCGAACAGTTTTGACTGGGCTGAGCGGGAACTGTACTTCCTCAATGGTAGGGAGGCGAGCAGGCCAGAGGTGGATGAACGCAGTGCCCTTGCTTGGGTGTAGGGCCTGATCAGAGCCTGGAGGTACTGCGGTGCCGTTCCCCTCACAGCTCCGTAGGCAAGCACCATGGTCTTGTAGCGGATGCGAGCTTCAACTGGAAGCCAGTGGAGAGAGCGGAGGAGCGGGGTGACGTGAGAGAACTTGGGAAGGTTGAACACCAGACGGGCTGCGGCATTCTGGATGAGTTGTAGGGGTTTAATGGCACAGGCAGGGAGCCCAGCCAACAGCGAGTTGCAGTAATCCAGACGGGAGATGACAAGTGCCTGGATTAGGACCTGCGCCGCTTCCTGTGTGAGGCAGGGTCGTACTCTGCGGATGTTGTAGAGCATGAACCTACAGGAACGGGCCACCGCCATGATGTTGGTTGAGAACGACAGGGTGTTGTCCAGGATCACGCCAAGGTTCTTGGCGCTCTGGGAGGAGGACACAATGGAGTTGTCAACCGTGATGGCGAGATCATGGAACGGGCAGTCCTTCCCGGGAGGAAGAGCAGCTCCGTCTTGCCGAGGTTCAGCTTGAGGTGGTGATCCGTCATCCACACTGATATGTCTGCCAGACATGCAGAGATGCGATTCGCCACCTGGTCATCAGAAGGGGGAAAGGAGAAGATTAATTGTGTGTCGTCTGCATAGCAATGATAGGAGAGACCATGTGACGTTATGACAGAGCCAAGTGACTTGGTGTATAGCGAGAATAGGAGAGGGCCTAGAACAGAGCCCTGGGGGACACCAGTGGTGAGAGCGCGTGGCGAGGAGACAGATTCTCGCCACTCCACCTGGTAGGAGCGACCTGTCAGGTAGGACGCAATCCAAGCGTGGGCCGCGCCGGAGATGCCCAACTCGGAGAGGGTGGAGAGGAGGATCTGATGGTTCACAGTATCGAAGGCAGCCGATAGGTCTAGAAGGATGAGAGCAGAGGAGAGAGAGTTAGCTTTAGCAGTGCGGAGCGCCTCCGTGATACAGAGAAGAGCAGTCTCAGTTGAATGACTAGTCTTGAAACCTGACTGATTTGGATCAAGAAGGTCATTCTGAGAGAGATAGCGGGAGAGCTGGCCAAGGACGGCACGTTCAAGAGTTTTGGAGAGAAAAGAAAGGGATACTGGTCTGTAGTTGTTGACATCGGAGGGATCGAGTGTAGGTTTTTTCAGAAGGGGTGCAACTCTCGCTCTCTTGAAGACGGAAGGGACGTAGCCAGCGGTCAGGGATGAGTTGATGAGCGAGGTGAGGTAAGGGAGAAGGTCCCCGGAAATGGTCTGGAGAAGAGAGGAGGGGATAGGGTCAAGCGGGCAGGTTGTTGGGCGGCCGGCCGTCACAAGAAGCGAGATTTCATCTGGAGAGAGAGGGGAGAAAGAGGTCAGAGCACAGGGTAGGGCAGTGTGAGCAGAACCAGCGGTGTCGTTTGACTTAGCAACGAGGATCGGATGTCGTCGACCTTCTTTTCAAAATGGTTGACGAAGTCATCTGCAGAGAGGGAGGAGGGGGGGGAGGAGGATTCAGGAGGGAGGAGAAGGTGGCAAAGAGCTTCCTAGGGTTAGAGGCAGATGCTTGGAATTTAGAGTGGTAGAAAGTGGCTTTAGCAGCAGAGGCAGAGGAGGAAAATGTAGAGAGGAGGGAGTGAAAGGATGCCAGGTCCGCAGGGAGGTAGTTTTCCTCCATTTCCGCTCGGCTGCCCGGAGCTCTGTTCTGTGAGCTCGCAATGAGTCATCGAGCCACGGAGCGGGAGGGGAGGACCGAGCCGGCCTGGAGGATAGGGGACATAGAGAGTCAAAGGATGCAGAAAGGGAAGAGAGGAGGGTTGAGGAGGGAGAATCAGGAGAAAGGTTGGAGAAGGTATGAGCAGAGGGAAGAGATGATAGGATGGAAGAGGAGAGAGTAGCGGGGGAGAGAGAGCGAAGGTTGGGACGGCGCGATACCATCCGAGTAGGGGCAGTGTGGGAAGTGTTGGATGAGAGCGAGAGGGAAAAGGATACAAGATAGTGGTCGGAGACTTGGAGGGGAGTTGCAATGAGGTTAGTGGAAGAACAGCATCTAGTAAAGATGAGGTCGAGCGTATTGCCTGCCTTGTGAGTAGGGGGAAGGTGAGAGGGTGAGGTCAAAAGAGGAGAGGAGTGGAAAGAAGGAGGCAGAGAGGAATGAGTCAAAGGTAGACGTGGGGAGGTTAAAGTCGCCCAGGACTGTGAGAGGTGAGCCGTCCTCAGGAAAGGAGCTTATCAAGGCATCAAGCTCATTGATGAACTCTCCGAGGGAACCTGGAGGGCGATAAATGATAAGGATGTTAAGCTTGAAAGGGCTGGTAACTGTGACAGCATGGAATTCAAAGGAGGCGATAGATAGATGGGTAAGGGGAGAGAGAGAGAATGACCACTTGGGAGAGATGAGGATCCCGGTGCCACCACCCCGCTGACCAGAAGCTCTCGGGGTGTGCGAGAACACGTGGGCAGACGAAGAGAGAGCAGTAGGAGTAGCAGTGTTATCTGTGGTGATCCATGTTTCCGTCAGTGCCAGGAAGTCGAGGGACTGGAGGGAGGCATAGGCTGAGATGAACTCTGCCTTGTTGGCCGCAGATCGGCAGTTCCAGAGGCTACCGGAGACCAGGAACTCCACGTGGGTCGTGCGCGCTGGGACCACCAGATTAGTGTGGCCGCGGCCACGCGGTGTGGAGCGTTTGTATGGTCTGTGCAGAGAGGAGAGAACAGGGATAGATAGACACATAGTTGACAGGGTACAGAAGAGGCTACGCTAATTAATGCAAAGGAGATTGGAATGACAAGTGGACTACACGTCTCGAATGTTCAGAAAGTTAAGCTTACGTAGCAAGAATCTTATTGACTAAAATGATTGAAATGATACAGTACTGCTGGAGTAGGCTAGCTGGTAGTGGCTGCGATGTTGACACTACACTAATCAAGTCGTTCCGTCGAGTGTAATAGTTTCTACAGTGCTGCTATACGGGGGCTAGCTGGCTAGCTAGCAGGTTGATTGCGTTACGTTACCTTAAAAGAACGACAATAGCTGGCTAGCTAACCTAGAAAATCGCTCTAGGCTACACAATTGTCTTAGATACAAAGACGGCTATGTAGCTAGCTAGCTACGATCAAACAAAACAAACCGTTGTACTGTAATGGTTACTACAGTGCTGCTATTCGGGGGCTAGCTGGCTAGCTACGTTAAAAGAACGACAATAGCTGGCCAGCTAACCTAGAAAATCGCTCTAGACTACACAATTGTCTTAGATACAAAGACGGCTATGTAGCTGGCTAGCTACGATCAAACAAATCAAACCGTTGTACTGTAATGAAGTGAAATGAAAATGTGATACTACCTGTGGAGCGACGCGGAATGTTGACCGGGTAGTTGGAGTTCAATTCGGTAGAGGTTGGCTAGCTGTTGGCTAGCTAGCTAGCAGCATTTCCTACGTTAAGGACGACAAATAGCTGGCTAGCTAACCTCGGTAAATTAAGATAATCACTCTAAGTCTACACACTCTAAACTGCACAATTATCTTGGATACGAAGACAGCGAAGACAACTATGTAGCTAGCTGACACTACGCTAATCGAGTCGTTCAGTTGAGTGTAATAGTTTCTACAGTGCTAGTGGACAGTGGATGTTAGCTAGCTGCTTAGCTAGCTGCTGGGCAGATACGTTAGGACGACGAAATACGATAATTATGCAATTGTCGTTGATACAAAGACGGCTATGTAGCTAGCTAAGAAGAAATTGCTAAGATTAGACAAATCAAACCGTTGTACTATAACGAAATGTAATGAAAAGTTATACTACCTGCGGACCGAAGTGTAGATGCGACCGCTCGCTCCAACCGGAAGTTTATTGACCCTGTAGTGATAGTTTATTGACGATGTAATGTAGTGGTATTTTATTGACCGTGTAGTGGTAGTTTATTGACCCTGTAGTGGTAGTTTATTAACCGTGTGGTGGTAGTTTATTGACCGTGTAGTGTAGTGGTAGTTTATTGACCCTGTAGTGGTAGTTTATTGACCCTGTAGTGGTAGTTTATTGACCCTGTAGTGGTAGTTTATTGACCCTGTAGTGGTAGTTTGTTGACCGTGTCGTGGTAGTTTGTTGACCCTGTAGTAGTTTATTGACCGTGTAGTGTAGTGGTAGTTTGTTGACCGTGTAGTGGTAGTTTATTGACTGTAGTGTAGTGGTAGTTTATTGACCGTGTAGTGTAGTGGTAGTTTGTTGACAGTGTAGTGGTAGTTTATTGACAGTGTAGTGTTAGTTTATGGACTGTGTAGTATTGTGGTAGTTTATTGACCGTGTAATGGTAGTTTATTGACCCCGTAGTGATAGTTTATTGACCCTGTAGTGGTAGTTTATTGACCTTGTAGTGTAGTGGTAGTTTATTGACCCTGTAATGGTAGTTTATTGACCATGTAATGTAGTGGTAGTTTATTGACCGTGTAGTGGTAGTTTATTGACCGTGTAATGTAGTGGTAGTTTATTGACCGTGTAGTGGTAGTTTATTGACCGTGTAGTGGTAGTTTATTGACCGTGTAGTGGTAGTTTATTGACCGTGTAGTGTAGTGGTGGTAAATTGACCGTGTATTGTAGTGGTATTTTATTGACCCTGTGGTGGTAGTTTATTGACCGTGTAGTGTAGTGGTAGTTTTTTTGACCGTGTAGTGGTAGTTTTTTTGACCGTGTAGTGGTAGTTTATTGACCCTGTAGTGGTAGTTTATTGACCCTGTAGTGGTAGTTTATTGACCCTGTAGTGGTAGTTTGTTGACCGTGTAATGTAGTGGTAGTTTATTGACCGTGTAATGTAGTGGTAGTTTATTGACCCTGTAGTATAGTGGTAGTTTATTGACCCTGTAGTATAGTGGTAGTTTTTGACCCTGTAGTATAGTGGTAGTTTTTGACCCTGTAGTATAGTGGTAGTTTATTGACCCGGTAGTGGTAGTTTGTTGACCCTGTAGTGGTAGTTTGTTGACCCTGTAGTGGTAGTTTGTTGACCCTGTAGTGGTAGCTTATTGACTGTAGTGTAGTGGTAGTTTATTGACCGTGTAGTGTAGTGGTAGTTTGTTGACAGTGTAGTGGTAGTTTATTGACAGTGTAGTGTTAGTTTATGGACTGTGTAGTATTGTGGTAGTTTATTGACCGTGTAATGGTAGTTTATTGACCCCGTAGTGATAGTTTATTGACCCTGTAGTGGTAGTTTATTGACCTTGTAGTGTAGTGGTAGTTTATTGACCCTGTAATGGTAGTTTATTGACCATGTAATGTAGTGGTAGTTTATTGACCGTGTAGTGGTAGTTTATTGACCGTGTAATGTAGTGGTAGTTTATTGACCGTGTAGTGGTAGTTTATTGACCGTGTAGTGGTAGTTTATTGACCGTGTAGTGTAGTGGTGGTAAATTGACCGTGTATTGTAGTGGTATTTTATTGACCCTGTAGTGGTAGTTTATTGACCGTGTAGTGTAGTGGTAGTTTTTGACCGTGTAGTGGTAGTTTGTTGACCCTGTAGTGGTAGTTTGTTGACCCTGTAGTGGTAGTTTATTGACCCTGTAGTGGTAGTTTATTGACCCTGTAGTGGTAGTTTGTTGACCGTGTAGTGGTAGTTTGTTGACCGTGTAATGTAGTGGTAGTTTATTGACCGTGTAATGTAGTGGTAGTTTATTGACCCTGTAGTATAGTGGTAGTTTATTGACCCTGTAGTATAGTGGTAGTTTTTGACCCTGTAGTATAGTGGTAGTTTTTGACCCTGTAGTATAGTGGTAGTTTATTGACCCTGCAGTATAGTGGTAGTTTATTGACCCTGTAGTATAGTGGTAGTTTATTGACCCGATAGTGGTAGTTTGTTGACCCTGTAGTGGTAGTTTGTTGACCCTGTAGTGGTAGTTTGTTGACCCTGTAGTGGTAGTTTGTTGACCCTGTAGTGGTAGTTTGTTGACCCTGTAGTGGTAGTTTGTTGACCCTGTAGTGGTAGTTTGTTGACCCTGTAGTGGTAGTTTGTTGACCCTGTAGTGGTAGTTTGTTGACCCTGTAGTGGTAGTTTGTTGACCCTGTAGTGGTAGTTTGTTGACCCTGTCGTGGTAGTTTGTTGACCCTGTCGTGGTAGTTTGTTGACCCTGTCGTGGTAGTTTGTTGACCCTGTCGTGGTAGTTTGTTGACCCTGTCGTGGTAGTTTGTTGACCCTGTCGTGGTAGTTTATTGACCGTGTAGTGGTAGTTTATTGACCGTGTAGTGGTAGTTTATTGACCGTGTAGTGTAGTGGTGGTAAATTGACCGTGTATTGTAGTGGTATTTTATTGACCCTGTAGTGGTAGTTTATTGACCGTGTAGTGTAGTGGTAGTTTTTGACCGTGTAGTGGTAGTTTGTTGACCGTGTAGTGGTAGTTTGTTGACCCTGTAGTGGTAGTTTATTGACCCTGTAGTGGTAGTTTATTGACCCTGTAGTGGTAGTTTGTTGACCCTGTAGTGGTAGTTTGTTGACCGTGTAATGTAGTGGTAGTTTATTGACCGTGTAATGTAGTGGTAGTTTATTGACCCTGTAGTATAGTGGTAGTTTATTGACCCTGTAGTATAGTGGTAGTTTTTGAACCTGTAGTATAGTGGTAGTTTTTGACCCTGCAGTATAGTGGTAGTTTATTGACCCTGCAGTATAGTGGTAGTTTATTGACCCTGTAGTATAGTGGTAGTTTATTGACCCGATAGTGGTAGTTTGTTGACCCTGTAGTGGTAGTTTGTTGACCCTGTAGTGGTAGTTTGTTGACCCTGTAGTGGTAGTTTGTTGACCCTGTAGTGGTAGTTTGTTGACCCTGTAGTGGTAGTTTGTTGACCCTGTAGTGGTAGTTTGTTGACCCTGTAGTGGTAGTTTGTTGACCCTGTAGTGGTAGTTTGTTGACCCTGTAGTGGTAGTTTGTTGACCCTGTAGTGGTAGTTTGTTGACCCTGTAGTGGTAGCTTATTGACTGTAGTGTAGTGGTAGTTTATTGACCGTGTAGTGTAGTGGTAGTTTGTTGACAGTGTAGTGGTAGTTTATTGACAGTGTAGTGTTAGTTTATGGACTGTGTAGTATTGTGGTAGTTTATTGACCGTGTAATGGTAGTTTATTGACCCCGTAGTGATAGTTTATTGACCCTGTAGTGGTAGTTTATTGACCTTGTAGTGTAGTGGTAGTTTATTGACCCTGTAATGGTAGTTTATTGACCATGTAATGTAGTGGTAGTTTATTGACCGTGTAGTGGTAGTTTATTGACCGTGTAATGTAGTGGTAGTTTATTGACCGTGTAGTGGTAGTTTATTGACCGTGTAGTGGTAGTTTATTGACCGTGTAGTGGTAGTTTATTGACCGTGTAGTGTAGTGGTGGTAAATTGACCGTATTGTAGTGGTATTTTATTGACCCTGTAGTGGTAGTTTATTGACCGTGTAGTGTAGTGGTAGTTTTTGACCGTAGTGGTAGTTTGTTGACCGTGTAGTGGTAGTTTGTTGACCCTGTAGTGGTAGTTTATTGACCCTGTAGTGGTAGTTTATTGACCCTGTAGTGGTAGTTTGTTGACCCTGTAGTGGTAGTTTGTTGACCGTGTAATGTAGTGGTAGTTTATTGACCGTGTAATGTAGTGGTAGTTTATTGACCCTGTAGTATAGTGGTAGTTTATTGACCCTGTAGTATAGTGGTAGTTTTTGACCCTGTAGTATAGTGGTAGTTTTTGACCCTGTAGTATAGTGGTAGTTTATTGACCCTGCAGTATAGTGGTAGTTTATTGACCCTGTAGTATAGTGGTAGTTTATTGACCCGATAGTGGTAGTTTGTTGACCCTGTAGTGGTAGTTTGTTGACCCTGTAGTGGTAGTTTGTTGACCCTGTAGTGGTAGTTTGTTGACCCTGTAGTGGTAGTTTGTTGACCCTGTAGTGGTAGTTTGTTGACCCTGTAGTGGTAGTTTGTTGACCCTGTAGTGGTAGTTTGTTGACCCTGTAGTGGTAGTTTGTTGACCCTGTAGTGGTAGTTTGTTGACCCTGTAGTGGTAGTTTGTTGACCCTGTAGTGGTAGTTTGTTGACCCTGTCGTGGTAGTTTGTTGACCCTGTCGTGGTAGTTTGTTGACCCTGTCGTGGTAGTTTGTTGACCCTGTCGTGGTAGTTTGTTGACCCTGTCGTGGTAGTTTATTGACCGTAGTGGTAGTTTATTGACCGTGTAGTGGTAGTTTATTGACCGTAGTGTAGTGGTGGTAAATTGACCGTGTATTGTAGTGGTATTTTATTGACCCTGTAGTGGTAGTTTATTGACCGTAGTGTAGTGGTAGTTTTTGACCGTGTAGTGGTAGTTTGTTGACCGTAGTGGTAGTTTGTTGACCCTGTAGTGGTAGTTTATTGACCCTGTAGTGGTAGTTTATTGACCCTGTAGTGGTAGTTTGTTGACCCTGTAGTGGTAGTTTGTTGACCGTGTAATGTAGTGGTAGTTTATTGACCGTGTAATGTAGTGGTAGTTTATTGACCCTGTAGTATAGTGGTAGTTTATTGACCCTGTAGTATAGTGGTAGTTTTTGACCCTGTAGTATAGTGGTAGTTTTTGACCCTGCAGTATAGTGGTAGTTTATTGACCCTGCAGTATAGTGGTAGTTTATTGACCCTGTAGTATAGTGGTAGTTTATTGACCCGATAGTGGTAGTTTGTTGACCCTGTAGTGGTAGTTTGTTGACCCTGTAGTGGTAGTTTGTTGACCCTGTAGTGGTAGTTTGTTGACCCTGTAGTGGTAGTTTGTTGACCCTGTAGTGGTAGTTTGTTGACCCTGTAGTGGTAGTTTGTTGACCCTGTAGTGGTAGTTTGTTGACCCTGTAGTGGTAGTTTGTTGACCCTGTAGTGGTAGTTTGTTGACCCTGTAGTGGTAGTTTGTTGACCCTGTCGTGGTAGTTTGTTGACCCTGTCGTGGTAGTTTGTTGACCCTGTCGTGGTAGTTTGTTGACCCTGTCGTGGTAGTTTGTTGACCCTGTCGTGGTAGTTTGTTGACCCTGTAGTGGTAGTTTGTTGACCGTGTAGTGGTAGTTTGACAGTGTAATGTTAGTGCCCACAATTATGTGTTGTGCCTTTGTGCGTTAGTGTTTTGGTTATCAGTGTCATATTTTTGTGGTTAAAGTTAGGAAAGTCAGGTGGGTTTGAAAGTAGAGGTTGGGATTGCATTTCCTGTGTAGAAACAGTCTAATTATATCCATGTCTGATTTGTGTGATGAGGAAGCTGGGACCACACGGTAGGGTGGCAGCATCGGATCTGGGAAGGAAGGATGTTGTCCAGGGAGCTTCCTCTCTGCGACTCGGAGAGTGTAGAGGAGAAACAGGAGCTGGGGATGGGATAGGGGAAGAGGGTTGTGGAGGAGGGGATGAGGCAGGGGGAGAGCGTGGGGATGGGGATGGGATAGGGGAGGAGGGGATGGTATAGAGAAGAGGGATGGGACAGAGAACAGGGGTGGGGATGGGACAGGGGAAGAGCGTGGGGGTGGGGATGGGACAGGGGAGGAGGGGGTGGGATGGGACAGGGGAGGAGGGGATGGGACAGAAGAGGGTTGGGGTGGGGATGGGACAGGGGAGGATGGGATAGAGAAGAGGGGTGGGGTTGGGACAGGAGAGGAGGAGTGGGGTTGGGACAGGGGAAGAGGGTTGGGGGGTGGGGATGGGACAGAGAAGAGGGTTGGGGGGTAGAGGGTTGGGGGTTGGGGGAGCAGGTTGGGGGGAAAGCAGGCCTGGGGGGAACAGGTTGGGGGAAAGCAGACCTGGGGGGAGCAGGCCTGGGGGGAACAGGTTGGGGGGGGAAAGCAGGCCTGGGGGAGCAGGTTGGGGAAAGCAGGCCTGGGGGGAGCAGGTTGGGGGGAAAGCAGGCCTGGGGGGAGCAGGTTGGGGGGAAAGCAGGCCTGGGGGGAGCAGGTTGGGGGGAAAGCAGGCCTGGGGGGAGCAGGTTGGGGGGAACAGGTTGGGGGGAAAGCAGGCCTGGGGGGAGCAGGTTGGGGGGGAAAGCAGGCCTGGGGGAGCAGGTTGGGGGAAAGCAGGCCTGGGGGAGCAGGTTGGGGGGAACAGGTTGGGGGGAAAGCAGGCCTGGGGGGAGCAGGCCTGGGGGAGCAGGCCTGGGGGGAACAGGTTGGGGGGGAAAGCAGGCCTGGGGGGAGCAGGCCTGGGGGAACAGGTCTGGGGGGAACAGGTTGGGGTGAAAGCAGGCCTGGGGGGAGCAGGCCGTGGGGGAACAGGTTGGGGGTGAAAGCAGGCCTGGGGGGAGCAGGCCTGGGGGGAACAGGTAGGGGGTGAAAGCAGGCACTGGGGGAGCAGGCCTGGGGGAACAGGTTGGGGGTGAAAGCAGGCCTGGGGGAGCAGGCCTGGGGGAACAGGTTGGGGGGTGAAAGCAGGCCTGGGGGGAGCAGGCCTGGGGGGAACAGGTTGGGGGTGAAAGCAGGCCTGGGGGAGCAGGCCTGGGGGGAACAGGTCTGCAGCTGTGTGACTGTGATTACTGGAACATCTGGCCCAGTTAGCAGGAGCTGATAAACCTGCAGTTTTCAGTCAGGGAAGGGTTATCTAGACCCAGTGGAATGCTCTGTCATGGGAGGAGGGGAATGGTTTGCTCTTGGAGGAGTGCCTTCCCCTCCCCTCTCGTGTCTCTTCCTTTCAATTTCAATCTCTCTCTCTGCCTGTGCACCTCCCCTCCCAACCCAACCCGTCTGTCTCTTTCTCTCTCCCCCTGCCCCCTACTCTCTCTCTCTCACCCTGCCCCCTCCTCTCTCTCTCTTGCCCTGCCTCCTCCCCTCCTGTCTCTCTCTCTCACCCTGCCTCCTCCCCTCCTGTCTCTCTCTCTCACCCTGCCTCCTCCCCTCCTGTCTCTCTCTCTCACCCTCCCAGCCTCCTCCTGTCTCCTCTCGCCCTGCCTCCTCCCCTCCTGTCTCTCTCTCGCCCTACCTCCTCCCCTCCTGTCTCTCTCTCGCCCTGCCTCCTCCCCTCCTGTCTCTCTCTCGCCCTACCTCCTCCCCTCCTGTCTCTCTCTCTCACCCTGCCTCCTGTCACTCCTTTAGTAATCAGTAAGAAGCCAGAGAGTCTGAACACAGACAGGATGTTAGCTGTGGGACTAACAACACAACACTCTCTTTGCAGTAGCAGCACCGTCATAGTGTTCCGCTGGGCTCTCTGCAGTCACAGTCGGGGAGAATAGCCAGGAAAGTAGCTATAGATCTGTGAGTAGCTGAAACCAGCACCGTTCGGTCCCAGTACTTATCAAGAGGACTTATCCCAGAGAGAGGAAGAGTAGCAGAGAGAGTAGCAGGGAGAGTAGTAGCTAACAGTGAGAGTAGCTAGCAGGGAAGAGTAGCAAACAGTGAGAGTAGCTAACAGCTAGGAGCTCTGCAGCAAACAGCTGTGCGTAAACGGACTGCATTCAGACCTTCTCAAGAATAACTAACTACCCTACAGGAACTAACCTCCATCCCTCTCTGCCTGACCGGGTCGTGCGTCATGTCTTGCAGGTGTTCCTGAAGGAAGAGCTGGAACACCGGCTGGAGAAGGAGAGGGAAGAGGTGCGGAGACAGGCGGGCATGGTGATCCGGGCGCACATACTCAGCTATGTGGCAAGGTGAGTACTTGGGGGGAGGGGGAGAGGGACTAGGAGGGCTGGGAGGGAGGGGGACTAGGAGGGCTGGGGGAGAGGGACTAGGAGGGCTAGGGGAGAGGGACTAGGGGGCCGGGGAGAGTTGCCGGGGGAGAGGGACTAGGAGGGCCGGGGAGAGTTGCGGGGGAGAGGGACTAGGAGGGCCGGGGAGAGGGTCTAGGGGGCCGGGGGAGAGGGACTAGGAGGGCCGGGGAGAGGGACTAGGAGGGCCGGGGGGAGAGGGACTAGGAGGGCCGGGGGAGAGGGACTAGGAGGGCCGGGGGGAGAGGGACTAGGAGGGCCGGGGGAGAGGGACTAGGGAGGGCCGGGGGAGGGACTAGGGGAGGGCCGGGGGAGAGGGACTAGGAGGGCCGGGGGAGAGGGACTAGGAGGGCCGGGGGAGAGGGACTAGGAGGGCCGGGGAGAGGGACTAGGAGGGCCGGGGGAGAGGGACTAGGAGGGCCGGGGGAGAGGGACTAGGAGGGCCGGGAAGAGGGACTAGGAGGGCCGGGAGGGAGGGGGACTAGGAGGGCCGGGAGGGAGGGGGACTAGGGAGGGCCGGGGAGAGGGACTAGGGGGCCGGGGGAGAGGGACTAGGAGGGCCGGGGAGAGGGACTAGGAGGGCTCGGGGGAGAGGGACTAGGAGGGCCGGGGAGAGGGTCTAGGGGGCCGGGGAGAGGGACTAGGAGGGCCGGGTGAGAGGGACTAGGAGGGCCGGGGAGAGGGACTAGGGGGCCGGGGGGAGAGGGACTAGGGGGCCGGGGGAGAGGGACTAGGGGGCCGGGGGAGAGGGGAGGGCCGGGGGAGAGGGAGGGCCGGGGGAGAGGGACTAGGAGGGCCGGGGGAGAGGGACTAGAGGGCCGGGGGAGAGGGACTAGGAGGGCCGGGGAGAGGGACTAGGAGGGCTGGGAGGGAGGGGGACTAGGAGGGCCGGGGGAGAGGGACTAGGAGGGCTGGGGGGGAGGGGGACTAGGAGGGCTGGGAGGGAGGGGGACTAGGGGGCCGGGGGAGAGGGACTAGGAGGGCTGGGAGGGAGGGGGACTAGGGGGCCGGGGGAGAGGGACTAGGAGGGCTGGGAGGGAGGGGGACTGGGAGGGAGGGGCAGAGGGACTAGGGAGGGCCGGGGGAGAGGGACTAGAGGGCCGGGGGAGAGGGACTAGGGGGCCGGGGAGAGGGACTAGGAGGGCTGGGGGAGAGGGACTAGGAGGGCTGGGAGAGAGGGACTAGGAGGGCTGGGAGGGAGGGACTAGGAGGGCTGGGGAGGGAGGGACTAGGGGGCAGGGGGAGAGGGACTAGGGGGCCGGGGAGAGGGACTAGGGAGGGCCGGGGGAGGGGGACTAGGAGGGCTGGGAGGGAGGGGGACTAGGGGGCCGGGGAGAGGGACTAGGAGGGCTGGGGGAGAGGGACTAGGGGGGCCGGGGGAGAGGGACTAGGAGGGCTGGGGGAGAGGGACTAGGGGCCGGGGGAGAGGGACTAGGGGGCCGGGGGGGAGAGGGACTAAGGGCTGGGGGAGAGGGAGGGCCGGGGAGAGGGACTAGGGGCTGGGGGAGAGGGGGAGAGGGAGGGCCGGGGGAGAGGGACTAGGGGCTGGGGGAGAGGGACTAGGGGGCTGGGGGAGAGGGGCGGGGGAGAGGGACTAGGGGGCCGGGAGAGGGACTAGGGGGCCGGGGAGAGGGACTAGGAGGGCTGGGGGAGAGGGACTAGGGGCCGGGGAAGAGGGACTAGGAGGGCCGGGGGAGAGGGACTAGGAGGGCTGGGAGGGAGGGGGACTAGGAGGGCTGGGAGGGAGGGGGACTAGGAGGGCTGGGAGGGAGGGGGACTAGGAGGGCTGGGAGGGAGGGGGACTAGGAGGGCTGGGAGGGGGGGGACTAGGAGGGCCGGGGGAGAGGGACGAGGAGGGCTGGGGGAGAGGGACGAGGAGGGCCGGGGGAGAGGGACGAGGAGGGCCGGGGAGAGGGACGAGGAGGGCCGGGGGAGAGGGACGAGGAGGGCCGGGGGAGAGTGACGAGGAGGGCCGGGGGAGAGGGACGAGGAGGGCCGGGGAGAGGGACGAGGAGGGCCGGGGGAGAGGGACTAGGAAGGCTAGGAAGAATGCTGGGGCAGAGGGACGAGGAGGGCCGGGGCAGAGGGACGAGGAGGGCCGGGGGAGAGGGACGAGGAGGGCCGGGGGAGAGGGACGAGGAGGGCCGGGGAGAGGGACGAGGAGGGCCGGGGGAGAGGGACGAGGGAGGGCCGGGGAGAGGGACGAGGAGGGCCGGGGGGGAGAGGGACGAGGAGGGCCGGGGGAGAGGGACGAGGAGGGCCGGGGGAGAGGGACTAGGAGGGCCGGGGGAGTGACTAGGGGACTGGAAAGAGGGCCGGGGGAGAGTGACTAGGAGGGCCGGGGGAGAGGGACTAGGGAGGGCCGGGGGAGAGGGACTAGGAGGGCTGGGGGAGAGGGACTAGGAGGGCCGGGGGACTAGGAGGGCAGAGGGACGAGGAGGGCCGGGGGAGAGGGACGAGGAGGGCCGGGGGAGAGGGACTAGGAGGGCTAGGAAGAATGCTGGGGAGAGTGACGAGGAGGGCTGTGGGAGAGTGACGAGGAGGGCTGTGGGGAGGGACTAGGAGGGCTGGGGGACAGTGACTAGGAAGGCTGGGTGAGAGTGACCTAGGAGGGCTGGGGGAGAGTGACTAGGAGGGCTGGGTGAGAGTGACTAGAAGGGCAGGGTGAGAGTGACTAGGAGGGCAGGGTGAGAGTGACTAGGAGGGCTGGGTGAGAGTGACTAGGAGGGCTGGGTGAGAGTGACTTGGAAGGCTGGGTGAGAGTGACTAGGAGGTCTGGGTGAGAGTGACTAGGAGGTCTGGGTGAGAGTGACTAGGAGGTCTGGGTGAGAGTGACTAGGAGGTCTGGGGGAGAGTGACTAGGAGGGCTGGGGGAGAGTGACTAGGAGGGCTGGGGGAGAGTGACTAGGAGGGCTGGGGGAGAGTGACTAGGAAGGCTGGGGGAGTGACTAGGGGACTGGAAAGAGGGCTGGGGGATAGTGACTAGGGGACTGGGAAGGGGGCTGTGGGAGTGTCTAGGGGGGCCGGGGGAGAGGGACTAGGAGGGCTGGGGGAGAGTGACTAGGAAGGCTGGGGGAGTGACTAGGGGACTGGAAAGAGGGCTGGGGGATAGTGACTAGGGGACTGGGAAGGGGGCTGTGGGAGTGTCTAGGGGGGCCGGGGGAGAGGGACTAGGGGGGCCGGGGGAGAGGGACTAGGAGGGCCGGGGGAGAGGGACTAGGGGGCCGGGGGAGAGTTGCCGGGGGAGAGGGACTAGGAGGGCCGGGGAGAGGGTCTAGGGGGCCGGGGGAGAGGGACTAGGGGGCCGGGGGAGAGGGACTAGGAGGGCCGGGGAGAGGGACTAGGAGGGCCGGGGGAGAGGGACTAGGAGGGCCGGGGGAGAGGGACTAGGAGGGCTGGGAGGGAGGGGGACTAGGAGGGCCGGGGGAGAGGGACTAGGAGGGCTGGGAGGGAGGGGGACTAGGAGGGCCGGGGGAGAGGGACTAGGAGGGCCGGGGGAGAGGGTCTAGGGGGCCGGGGGAGAGGGACTAGGAGGGCCGGGGAAGAGGGACTAGGAGGGCTGGGAGGGAGGGGGACTAGGAGGGCCGGGGAGAGGGACTAGGGGGCCGGGGGAGAGGGACTAGGAGGGGGGGGAGAGGGACTAGGGGGCCGGGGGAGAGGGACTAGGAGGGCTGGGAGGGAGGGGGACTGGGAGGGGGACTAGGAGGGCCGGGGGAGAGGGACTAGGGGCCGGGGGAGAGGGACTAGGGGGCCGGGGAGAGGGACTAGGGGGCCGGGGAGAGGGACTAGGGGGCCGGGGGAGAGGGACTAGGAGGGCCGGGGGAGAGGGACTAGGAGGGCCGGGGAGAGGGACTAGGAGGGCTGGGAGGAGGGGGACTAGGAGGGCCGGGGGGAGAGGGACTAGGGGGCCGGGGGAGAGGGACTAAGGGGCCGGGGAGAGGGACTAGGGGGCCGGGGGAGAGGGACTAGGGGGCCGGGGGAGAGGGACTAGGAGGGCTGGGAGGGAGGGGGACTGGGAGGGAGGGGGACTAGGAGGGCTGGGGGAGAGGGACTAGGAGGGCCGGGGGAGAGGGACTAGGGGGCCGGGGGAGAGGGACTAGGAGGGCCGGGGAGAGGGACTAGGGGGCCGGGGGAGAGGGACTAGGGAGGGCTGGGAGGGAGGGGGACTGGGAGGGGGACTAGGAGGGCTGGGGGAGAGGGACTAGGGGGCCGGGGGAGAGGGACTAGGGGGCCGGGGGAGAGGGACTAGGGGGCCGGGGGAGAGGGACTAGGGGGCCGGGGAGAGGGACTAGGAGGGCCGGGGGAGAGGGACTAGGAGGGCTGGGGGGAGGGGGACTAGGAGGGCCGGGGGAGAGGGACTAGGGGGGCCGGGGGAGAGGGACTAAGGGGCCGGGGAGAGGGACTAGGAGGGCCGGGGGAGAGGGACTAGGGGGCCGGGGGAGAGGGACTAGGAGGGCTGGGAGGGAGGGGGACTGGGAGGAGGGGGACTAGGAGGGCTGGGGGAGAGGGACTAGGAGGGCTGGGGGAGAGGGACTAGGGGGCCGGGGGAGAGGGACTAGGGGGCCGGGGAGAGGGACTAGGGGGCCGGGGGAGAGGGACTAGGAGGGCTGGGAGGGAGGGGGACTGGGAGGGAGGGGGACTAGGGAGGGCTGGGGGAGAGGGACTAGGAGGGCTGGGGGAGAGGGACTAGGGGGCCGGGGGAGAGGGACTAGGGGGACTAGGAGGGCCGGGGAGAGGGACTAGGGGGGCCGGGGAGAGGGACTAGGAGGGCCGGGGGAGAGGGACTAGGGGGCCGGGGAGAGGGACTAGGAGGGCTGGGAGGGAGGGGGACTGGGAGGGAGGGGGACTGGGAGGGAGGGGGAGAGGGACTAGGGGCCGGGGGAGAGGGACTAGGGGGCCGGGGAGAGGGACTAGGGGGCCGGGGGAGAGGGACTAGGGGGCCGGGGGAGAGGGACTAGGGGGCCGGGGGAGAGGGACTAGGGGGCAGGGTGAGAGTGACTAGGAGGGCAGGGTGAGAGTGACTAGGAGGGCTGGGTGAGAGTGACTAGGAGGGCTGGGTGAGAGTGACTTGGAAGGCTGGGTGAGAGTGACTAGGAGGTCTGGGTGAGAGTGACTAGGAGGGCTGGGTGAGAGTGACTTGGAAGGCTGGGTGAGAGTGACTAGGAGGTCTGGGTGAGAGTGACTAGGAGGTCTGGGTGAGAGTGACTAGAAGGGCAGGGTGAGAGTGACTAGAAGGGCAGGGTGAGAGTGACTAGGAGGGCTGGGTGAGAGTGACTAGGAGGGCTGGGTGAGAGTGACTTGGAAGGCTGGGTGAGAGTGACTAGGAGGTCTGGGGGAGAGTGACTAGGAGGGCTGGGGGAGAGTGACTAGGAGGGCTGGGGGAGAGTGACTAGGAGGGCTGGGGGAGAGTGACTAGGAAGGCTGGGGGAGTGACTAGGGACTGGAAAGAGGGCTGGGGGATAGTGACTAGGGGACTGGGAAGGGGGCTGTGGGAGTGTCTAGGGGGCCGGGGAGAGGGACTAGGGGGCCGGGGGAGAGGGACTAGGGGGGCCGGGGGAGAGGGACTAGGGGGCCGGGGGAGAGTTGCCGGGGGAGAGGGACTAGGAGGGCCGGGGGAGAGGGTCTAGGGGGCCGGGGGAGAGGGACTAGGAGGGCCGGGGGAGAGGGACTAGGAGGGCTGGGAGGGAGGGGGACTAGGAGGGCCGGGGAGAGGGACTAGGAGGGCTGGGAGGGAGGGGGACTAGGAGGGCAGGGGGAGAGGGACTAGGAGGGCCGGGGAGAGGGTCTAGGGGGCCGGGGAGAGGGACTAGGAGGGCCGGGGAAGAGGGACTAGGAGGGCTGGGAGGGAGGGGGACTAGGAGGGCCGGGGAGAGGGACTAGGGGGCCGGGGGAGAGGGACTAGGAGGGCCGGGGGAGAGGGACTAGGGGGCCGGGGAGAGGGACTAGGAGGGCTGGGAGGGAGGGGGACTGGGAGGGGGACTAGGAGGGCTGGGGGAGAGGGACTAGGGGGCCGGGAGAGGGACTAGGGGGCCGGGGGAGAGGGACTAGGGGGCCGGGGGAGAGGGACTAGGGGGCCGGGGAGAGGGACTAGGGAGGGCCGGGGGAGAGGGACTAGGGAGGGCCGGGGAGAGGGACTAGGAGGGCTGGGAGGGAGGGGGACTAGGAGGGCCGGGGGAGAGGGACTAGGGGGCCGGGGAGAGGGACTAAGGGGCCGGGGAGAGGGACTAGGGAGGGCCGGGGGAGAGGGACTAGGGGGCCGGGGGAGAGGGACTAGGAGGGCTGGGAGGGAGTGGGACTGGGAGGGAGGGGGACTAGGAGGGCTGGGGGAGAGGGACTAGGAGGGCTGGGGGAGAGGGACTAGGGGGGCCGGGGAGAGGGACTAGGGGGCCGGGGGAGAGGGACTAGGGGGCCGGGGGAGAGGGACTAGGGAGGGCTGGGAGGAGGGGGACTGGGAGGGAGGGGGACTAGGAGGGCTGGGGGAGAGGGACTAGGAGGGCTGGGGGAGAGGGACTAGGGGCCGGGGGAGAGGGACTAGGGGGACTAGGAGGGCCGGGGAGAGGGACTAGGGGCCGGGGGAGAGGGACTAGGAGGGCCGGGGAGAGGGACTAGGGGGCCGGGGGAGAGGGACTAGGAGGGCTGGGAGGGAGGGGGACTGGGAGGGAGGGGGACTGGGAGGGAGGGGGAGAGGGACTAGGGGGCCGGGGGAGAGGGACTAGGGGGCCGGGGGAGAGGGACTAGGGGGCCGGGGGAGAGGGACTAGGGGGCCGGGGGAGAGGGACTAGGGGGCCGGGGGAGAGGGACTAGGGGGCAGGGTGAGAGTGACTAGGAGGGCAGGGTGAGAGTGACTAGGAGGGCTGGGTGAGAGTGACTAGGAGGGCTGGGTGAGAGTGACTTGGAAGGCTGGGAGAGAGATATGGAGGTCTGGGTGAGAGTGACTAGGAGGTCTGGGTGAGAGTGACTAGGAGGTCTGGGTGAGAGTGACTAGGAGGGCTGGGGGAGAGTGACTAGGAGGGCTGGGGGAGAGTGACTAGGAGGGCTGGGTGAGAGTGACTAGGAGGGCTGGGGGAGAGTGACTAGGAAGGCTGGGGGAGTGACTAGGGGACTGGAAAGAGGGCTGGGGATAGTGACTAGGGGACTGGGAAGGGGGCTGTGGGAGTGTCTAGGGGGCCGGGGGAGAGGGACTAGGGGGCCGGGGAGAGGGACTAGGAGGGCCGGGGAGAGGGACTAGGGGGCCGGGGGAGAGTTGCCGGGGGAGAGGGACTAGGAGGGCCGGGGAGAGGGTCTAGGGGCCGGGGGAGAGGGACTAGGGGGCCGGGGGAGAGGGACTAGGAGGGCCGGGGGAGAGGGACTAGGAGGGCCGGGGGAGAGGGACTAGGAGGGCCGGGGGAGAGGGACTAGGAGGGCTGGGAGGGAGGGGGACTAGGGAGGGCCGGGGGGAGAGGGACTAGGAGGGCTGGGAGGGAGGGGGACTAGGAGGGCCGGGGGAGAGGGACTAGGGGGCCGGGGAGAGGGACTAGGGGGCCGGGGAGAGGGACTAGGAGGGCCGGGGGAGAGGGACTAGGAGGGCTGGGAGGGAGGGGGACTAGGGGGGCCGGGGGGGAGGGGGACTAGGGGGCCGGGGGAGGGGGACTAGGAGGGCTGGGGGAGAGGGACTAGGAGGGCCGGGGAGAGGGACTAGGAGGGCCGGGGGAGAGGGACTAGGGGCCGGGGAGAGGGACTAGGAGGGCTGGGAGGGGGACTGGGGAGGGAGGGGGACTAGGAGGGCTGGGGGACTAGGAGGGCTGGGGGAGAGGGACTAGGAGGGCTGGGGGAGAGGGACTAGGAGGGCTGGGGGAGAGGGACTAGGGGGCCGAGGGAGAGGGACTAGGGGGCCGGGGGAGAGGGACTAGGAGGGCCGGGGGAGAGGGAGGGCCGGGGAGAGGGACTAGGGGGCTGGGGGAGAGGGACTAGGGGGCTGGCGGAGAGTGAGGGCCGGGGAGAGGGACTAGGGGGCCGGGGAGAGGGACTAGGGGGCTGGGGGAGAAGGCCGGGGAGAGGGACTAGGGGGCCAGGGGAGAGGGACTAGGG
Source organism: Oncorhynchus masou masou (assembly GCF_036934945.1). Classification (NCBI taxonomy): domain Eukaryota; kingdom Metazoa; phylum Chordata; class Actinopteri; order Salmoniformes; family Salmonidae; genus Oncorhynchus; species Oncorhynchus masou. The sequence continues at coordinate 54,637,362 of NC_088221.1, read as the reverse complement.
GGCCGGGGGAGAGGGACTAGGGGGCTAATGGGGGAGAGGGACTAGGAGGGCTGGGAGGGAGGGGGACTAGGAGGGCTGGGGGAGAGGGACTAGGGGGCTGGGGGAGAGGGACTAGGAGGGCTGGGAGGGAGGGGGACTAGGAGGGCTGGGGGAGAGGGACTAGTGGGCTGGGGGAGAGGGACTAGGGGGCTGGGGGAGAGGGACTACGAGGGCTGGGAGGGAGGGGGTCTAGGAGGGCTGGGAGGGAGGGGGACTAGGAGGGCTGGGGGAGAGGGAGGGCCGGGGGAGAGGGACTAGGGGGCTGGGGTAGAGGGACTAGGGGGCTGGGGGAGAGGGACTAGGAAGGCTGGGAGGGAGGGGGACTAGGAGGGCTGGGGGAGAGGGGCTGGGGGAGAGGGAGAGGGACTAGGAGGGCCGGGGAGAGGGACTAGGAGGGCCGGGGGAGAGGGACTAGGAGGGCCGGGGAGAGGGACGAGGAGGGCCGGGGAGAGTGACTAGGAGGGCCGGGGGAGAGGGACGAGGAGGGCTAGGAAGAATGCTGGGGGAGAGTGACGAGGAGGGCGGGGGGAGAGGGACGAGGAGGGCTAGGGGAGAGGGACTAGGAGGGCTAGGAAGAATGCTGGGGAGAGTGACGACGAGGGCCGGGGCAGACGGACGAGGAGGGCCGGTGCAGACGGACGAGGAGGGCCGGGGGAGTGGGACGAGGAGGGCCGGGGGAGAGGGACGAGGAGGGCCGGGGGAGACGGACGAGGAGGGCCGGGGGAGAGGGACGAGGAGGGCCGGGGCAGAGGGACGAGGAGGGCCGGGGCAGACGGACGAGGAGGGCCGGTGCAGACGGACGAGGAGGGCCGGTGCAGACGGACGAGGAGGGCCGGGGGAGAGGGACGAGGAAGGCCCGGGGAGAGGGACGAGGAGGGCCCGGGGAGAGGGACGAGGAGGGCCGGGGGAGAGGGACGAGGAGGGCCGGGGGAGAGGGACGAGGAGGGCCGGGGGAGAGGGACGAGGAGGGCCGGGGGAGAGGGACGAGGAGGGCCGGGGAGAGTGACTAGGAAGGCTGGGGGAGTGACTAGGGGACTGGAAAGAGGGCTGGGGGAGAGTGACTAGGAGGGCCGGGGGAGAGGGACTAGGAGGGCCGGGGGAGAGGGACTAGGAGGGCCGGGGGAGAGGGACTAGGAGGGCCGGGGGACTAGGAGGGCCGGGGGACTAGGAGGGCCGGGGGACTAGGAGGGCAGAGGGACGAGGAGGGCCGGGGGAGAGGGACGAGGAGGGCCGGGGCAGAGGGACGAGGAGGGCTAGGAATAATGCTGTGGGAGAGTGACGAGGAGGGCTGGGGGAGAGTGACGAGGAGGGCCGGGGCAGAGGGACGAGGAGGGCTAGGAAGAATGCTGGGGAGAGTGACGAGGAGGGCTGTGGGAGAGTGACGAGGAGGGCTGAGGGGAGGGACTAGGAGGGCTGGGGGAGAGTGACTAGGAAGGCTGGGTGAGAGTGACCTAGGAGGGCTGGGGGAGAGTGACTAGTAGGGCTGGGGGAGAGTGACTAGGAGGGCTGGGGGAGAGTGACTAGTAGGGCTGGGGGAGAGTGACTAGGAGGGCTGGGTGAGAGTGACTAGGAGGGCTGGGTGAGAGTGACTAGGAAGGCTGGGTGAGAGTGACTAGGAGGGCTGGGTGAGAGTGACTAGGAGGGCTGGGTGAGAGTGACTAGGAGGGCTGGGGGAGAGTGACTAGGGAGGGCTGGGTGAGAGTGACTAGGAGGGCTGGGTGAGAGTGACTAGGAGGGCTGGGGGAGAGTGACTAGGAGGGCTGGGTGAGAGTGACTAGGAGGGCTGGGTGAGAGTGACTAGGAGGGCTGGGGGAGAGTGACTAGGAGGGCTGGGGGAGAGTGACTAGGAGGGCTGGGGGAGAGTGACTAGGAAGGCTGGGGGAGTGACTAGGGGACTGGAAAGAGGGCTGGGGGATAGTGACTAGGGGACTGGGAAGGGGGCTGTGGGAGTGTCTAGGGGACTGGGATGAGGGCTGGGGGAGAGTGACTAGGAGGGCTGGGGGAGAGGGACTAGGAGGGCTGGGTGAGAGTGACCTAGGAGGGCTGGGGGAGAGTGACTTAGGAGGGCTGGGGGAGAGTGACTAGTAGGGCTGGGGGAGAGTGACTAGGAGGGCTGGGTGAGAGTGACTAGGAGGGCTGGGTGAGAGTGACTAGAAGGGCAGGGTGAGAGTTACTAGGAGGGCTGGGTGAGAGTGACTAGGAGGGCTGGGTGAGAGTGACTAGGAGGGCTGGGTGAGAGTGACTTGGAAGGCTGGGTGAGAGTGACTAGGAGGGCTGGGGGAGAGTGACTAGGAGGTCTGGGTGAGAGTGACTAGGAGGTCTGGGTGAGAGTGACTAGGAGGTCTGGGTGAGAGTGACTAGGAGGGCTGGGTGAGAGTGACTAGGAGGGCTGGGGGAGAGTGACTAGGAGGGCTGGGGGAGAGTGACTAGGAAGGCTGGGGGAGTGACTAGGGGACTGGAAAGAGGGCTGGGGGATAGTGACTAGGGCACTGGGAAGGGGGCTGTGGGAGTGTCTAGGGGACTGGGATGAGGGCTGGGGGAGAGTGACTAGGAGGGCTGGGGGAGAGGGACTAGGAGGGCTGGGTGAGTTTGACTATGCGGGCTTGGGGTAGAGTGACAAGGAAGGCTGGGGGAGAGTGACTAGGAGGGCTAGGAAGAATGCTGGGGGGGGACTAGGAGGGCTGGGGGAGGGACTACGAGGGCTGGGGGAGGGACTAGGAGGGCTGGGGGAGAGTGACGAAGGTACTGGGAAGCGGGCTGGGGGAGAGTGACTAGGGGACTGGAAAGAGGGCTGGGGGAGGGTGACTAGGATGGCTGGGGGAGAGTGACTAGGAGGGCCGGGGGAGAGTGGGTTGGAGGGTGGGGGAGAGTGACGAGGGGACAGGGAAGAGGGCTGGGGGAGAGTGGCGCTGGGGGAGAGTGGCGAGGAGGGCTGGGGGAGAGTGGCGAGGAGCGCTGGGGGAGAGTGTCGAGGAGCGCTGGGGGAGAGGGACTAGAAGGGCTGGTGGAGAGTGACTAGGAGGGCTGGTGGAGAGTGACTAGGAGGGCTGGGGGAGAGTTACTAGAAGGGCTGGTGGAGAGGGACTAGGAGGGCTGGGGGAGAGGGACTAGAAGGGCTGGTGGAGAGTGACTAGGAGGGCTGGTGGAGAGTGACTAGTAGAGCTGGGGGAGAGTGACGAGGAGGGCTGGGGGAGAGTGACGAGGAGGGCTGGGGGAGATTGACTAGGAAGATTGGGTTAGAGTGACTAGGCGGGCTGGGGTAGAGTGACTAGGAGGGCTTGGGGAGAGTGGCTCGGAGGGCTGGGGGAGAGTGACGAGGGGACCGGGAAATGGGCTGGGGGAGAGTGTTTAGGAGGGCTGGGGGAGAGTGGCTCGGAGGGCTGGGTGAGAGTGACTAGGAGGGCTGGGGGAGAGTTACTAGAAGGGCTGGTGGAGAGGGACTAGGAGGGCTGGGGGAGAGGGACTAGAAGGGCTGGTGGAGAGTGACTAGGAGGGCTGGTGGAGAGTGACTAGTAGAGCTGGGGGAGAGTGACGAGGAGGGCTGGGGGAGAGTGACGAGGAGGGCTGGGGGAGATTGACTAGGAAGATTGGGTTAGAGTGACTAGGCGGGCTGGGGTAGAGTGACTAGGAGGGCTTGGGGAGAGTGGCTCGGAGGGCTGGGGGAGAGTGACGAGGGGACCGGGAAATGGGCTGGGGGAGAGTGTTTAGGAGGGCTGGGGGAGAGTGGCTCGGAGGGCTGGGGAAGAGTGGCTCATGGACAGGGAAGAGGGCTGGGGAGAGTGACTAGGAGGGCTGGGGGAGAGTGATTTGGGGACTGGAAAGAGGGCTGGGGGAGAGTGACTAGGAGGGCTGGGGGAGAGTGACTAGGAGGGCTGGGGGAGAGTGACTAGGAGGGCTGGGGGAGAGTGACTAGGAGGGCTGGGGGAGAGTGACTAGGGGACTGGAAAGAGGGCTGGGGGAGAGTGACTAGGGGACTGGGATGAGGGCTGGGGGAGAGTGACTAGGAGGGCTGGGGGAGAGTGACTAGGAGGGCTGGGGGAGAGTGACTAGGAGGGCTGGGGGAGAGTGACTAGGAGGGCTGGGGGAGAGGGACTAGGATGGCTGGGGGAGAGGGACTAGGAGGGCTGGGGGAGAGGGACTAGGAGGGACTAGGTGGGCTGGGGTAGAGGGACTAGGAGGGCTGGGGGAGAGTGACTAGGAGGGCTGGGGGAGTGACTAGGGGACTGGAAAGAGGGCTGGGGAGAGTGACTAGGGGACTGGGAAGGGGGCTGTGGGAGTGTCTAGGGGACTGGGATGAGGGCTGGGGGAGAGGGACTAGGAGGGCTGGGGGAGAGGGACTAGGAGGGCTGGGGGAGAGGGACTAGGAGGGCTGGGGGAGAGGGACTAGGGGACTGGAAAGAGGGCTGGGGGAGAGTGACTAGGGGACTGGGATGAGGGCTGGGGAGAGTGACTAGGAGGGCTGGGGGAGAGGGACTAGGAGGGCTGGGGGAGAGTGACTAGGAGGGCTGGGGGAGAGGGACTAGGAGGGCTGGGGGAGAGTGACTAGGAGGGCTGGGGGAGAGGGACTAGGGGACTGGAAAGAGGCCTGGGGGAGAGTGACTAGGGGACTGGGATGAGGGCTGGGGGAGAGGGACTTGGAGGGCTGGGGGAGAGGGACTAGGAGGGCTGGGGGAGAGGGACTAGGAGGGCTGGGGGAGAGGGACTAGGAGGGCTGGGGGAGAGGGACTAGGAGGGCTGGGGGAGAGGGACTAGGAGGGCTGGGGGAGAGGGACTAGGAGGGCTGGGGGAGAGGGACTAGGAGGGCTGGGGGAGAGGGACTAGGAGGCCTGGGGGAGAGGGACTAGGAGGGCTGGGGGAGAGGGACTAGGAGGCCTGGGGGAGAGGGACTAGGAGGCCTGGGGGAGAGGGACTAGGAGGGCTGGGGGAGAGGGACTAGGAGGCCTGGGGGAGAGGGACTAGGAGGGCTGGGGGAGAGGGACTAGGGAGGGCTGGGGGAGAGGGACTAGGAGGGCTGGGGGAGAGGGACTAGGAGGGCCGGGGGAGAGGGACTAGGAGGGCCGGGGAGAGGGACTAGGAGGGCCGGGGGAGAGGGACTAGGAGGGCCGGGGGAGAGGGACTAGGAGGGCCGGGGGAGAGGGACTAGGAGGGCCGGGGGAGAGGGACTAGGAGGGCTGGGAGGGAGGGGGACTAGGAGGGCCGGGGAGAGGGACTAGGAGGGCTGGGAGGGAGGGGGACTAGGAGGGCCGGGGAGAGGGACTAGGGGCCGGGGGAGAGGGACTAGGGGGCCGGGGGAGAGGGACTAGGGGGCCGGGGGAGAGGGACTAGGGGGCCGGGGGAGAGGGACTAGGGGGCCGGGGGAGAGGGACTAGGAGGGCCGGGGGAGAGGGACTAGGAGGGCCGGGGGAGAGGGACTAGGAGGGCCGGGGGAGAGGGACTAGGGGGCCGGGGGAGAGGGACTAGGAGGGCTGGGAGGGGGACTGGGAGGGAGGGGGACTAGGAGGGCTGGGGGAGAGGGACTAGGAGGGCTGGGGGAGAGGGACTAGGAGGGCTGGGGGAGAGGGACTAGGGGGCCGAGGGAGAGGGACTAGGGGGGCCGGGGGAGAGGGACTAGGAGGGCTGGGAGGGAGTGGGACTAGGAGGGCCGGGGGAGAGGGACTAAGGGGCCGGGGGAGAGGGACTAGGAGGGCCGGGGGAGAGGGACTAGGGGCCGGGGGAGAGGGAATAGGAGGGCCGGGGGAGAGGGACTAGGGGGCCGGGGAGAGGGACTAGGAAGGCTGGGAGGGGGACTGGGAGGGAGGGGGACTAGGAGGGCTGGGGGACTAGGAGGGCTGGGGGAGAGGGACTAGGGAGGGCTGGGGGAGAGGGACTAGGAGGGCTGGGGGAGAGGGACTAGGGGGCCGGGGAGAGAGACTAGGGGGGCCGGGGGAGAGGGACTAGGAGGGCTGGGAGGGAGTGGGACTAGGAGGGCCGGGGAGAGGGACTAGGGGGCCGGGGGAGAGGGACTAGGGGGCCGGGGGAGAGGGACTAGGAGGGCCGGGGAGAGGGACTAGGAGGGCCGGGGAGAGGGACTAGGAGGGCCGGGGGAGAGGGACTAGGAGGGCCGGGGGAGAGGGAGGGCCGGGGGAGAGGGACTAGGGGGCTGGGGGAGAGGGACTAGGGGGCTGGCGGAGAGTGAGGGCCGGGGGAGAGGGACTAGGGGGCCGGGGGAGAGGGACTAGGGGGCTGGGGGAGAAGGCCGGGGGAGAGGGACTAGGGGGCCAGGGGAGAGGGACTAGGGGGCCGGGGGAGAGGGACTAGGGGGCCGGGGGAGAGGGACTAGGAGGGCTGGGAGGGAGGGGGACTAGGAGGGCTGGGGGAGAGGGACTAGGGGCTGGGGGAGAGGACTAGGAGGGCTGGGAGGGAGGGGGACTAGGGAGGGCTGGGGGAGAGGGACTAGTGGGCTGGGGGAGAGGGACTAGGGGGGCTGGGGGAGAGGGACTACGAGGGCTGGGAGGGAGGGGGTCTAGGAGGGCTGGGAGGGAGGGGGACTAGGAGGGCTGGGGGAGAGGGAGGGCCGGGGGAGAGGGACTAGGGGGCCGGGGTAGAGGGACTAGGGGGCTGGGGGAGAGGGACTAGGAAGGCTGGGAGGGAGGGGGACTAGGAGGGCTGGGGGAGAGGGGCTGGGGGAGAGGGAGAGGGACTAGGAGGGCCGGGGGAGAGGGACTAGGAGGGCCGGGGAGAGGGACTAGGAGGGCCGGGGGAGAGGGACTAGGAGGGCCGGGGGAGAGGGACGAGGAGGGCCGGGGGAGAGTGACTAGGAGGGCCGGGGGAGAGGGACGAGGAGGGCTAGGAAGAATGCTGGGGGAGAGTGACGAGGAGGGCTGGGGGAGAGGGACGAGGAGGGCTAGGGGAGAGGGACTAGGAGGGCTAGGAAGAATGCTGGGGAGAGTGACGACGAGGGCCGGGGCAGACGGACGAGGAGGGCCGGTGCAGACGGACGAGGAGGGCCGGGGGAGTGGGACGAGGAGGGCCGGGGAGAGGGACGAGGAGGGCCGGGGAGACGGACGAGGAGGGCCGGGGGAGAGGGACGAGGAGGGCCGGGGCAGAGGGACGAGGAGGGCCGGGGCAGAGGGACGAGGAGGGCCGGTGCAGACGGACGAGGAGGGCCGGTGCAGACGGACGAGGAGGGCCGGGGAGAGGGACGAGGAAGGCCCGGGAGAGGGACGAGGAGGGCCCGGGAGAGGGACGAGGAGGGCCGGGGGAGAGGGACGAGGAGGGCCGGGGGAGAGGGACGAGGAGGGCCGGGGGAGAGGGACGAGGAGGGCCGGGGGAGAGTGACTAGGAAGGCTGGGGGAGTGACTAGGGACTGGAAAGAGGGCTGGGGGAGAGTGACTAGGAGGGCCGGGGGAGAGGGACTAGGAGGGCCGGGGGAGAGGGACTAGGAGGGCCGGGGGAGAGGGACTAGGGAGGGCCGGGGGAGAGGGACTAGGAGGGCCGGGGACTAGGAGGGCCGGGGACTAGGAGGGCCGGGGGACTAGGAGGGCAGAGGGACGAGGAGGGCCGGGGGAGAGGGACGAGGAGGGCCGGGGGAGAGGGACGAGGAGGGCCGGGGCAGAGGGACGAGGAGGGCTAGGAATAATGCTGTGGGAGAGTGACGAGGGAGGGCTGGGGGAGAGGACGAGGAGGGCCGGGGCAGAGGGACGAGGAGGGCTAGGAAGAATGCTGGGGAGAGTGACGAGGAGGGCTGTGGGAGAGTGACGAGGAGGGCTGAGGGGAGGGACTAGGAGGGCTGGGGGAGAGTGACTAGGAAGGCTGGGTGAGAGTGACCTAGGAGGGCTGGGGGAGAGTGACTAGTAGGGCTGGGGGAGAGTGACTAGGAGGGCTGGGTGAGAGTGACTAGGAGGGCTGGGTGAGAGTGACTAGGAGGGCTGGGTGAGAGTGACTAGGAGGGCTGGGTGAGAGTGACTTGGAAGGCTGGGTGAGAGTGACTAGGAGGGCTGGGTGAGAGTGACTAGGAGGGCTGGGTGAGAGTGACTAGGAGGGCTGGGGGAGAGTGACTAGGAGGGCTGGGTGAGAGTGACTAGGAGGGCTGGGTGAGAGTGACTAGGAGGGCTGGGGGAGAGTGACTAGGGAGGGCTGGGTGAGAGTGACTAGGAGGGCTGGGTGAGAGTGACTAGGGAGGGCTGGGGGAGAGTGACTAGGAGGGCTGGGGGAGAGTGACTAGGAGGGCTGGGGGAGAGTGACTAGGAAGGCTGGGGGAGTGACTAGGGGACTGGAAAGAGGGCTGGGGGATAGTGACTAGGGGACTGGGAAGGGGGCTGTGGGAGTGTCTAGGGGACTGGGATGAGGGCTGGGGGAGAGTGACTAGGAGGGCTGGGGGAGAGGGACTAGGAGGGCTGGGTGAGAGTGACCTAGGAGGGCTGGGGGAGAGTGACCTAGGAGGGCTGGGGAGAGTGACTAGTAGGGCTGGGGAGAGTGACTAGGAGGGCTGGGTGAGAGTGACTAGGAGGGCTGGGTGAGAGTGACTAGAAGGGCAGGGTGAGAGTTACTAGGAGGGCTGGGTGAGAGTGACTAGGAGGGCTGGGTGAGAGTGACTAGGAGGGCTGGGTGAGAGTGACTTGGAAGGCTGGGTGAGAGTGACTAGGAGGGCTGGGGAGAGTGACTAGGAGGTCTGGGTGAGAGTGACTAGGAGGTCTGGGTGAGAGTGACTAGGAGGTCTGGGTGAGAGTGACTAGGAGGGCTGGGTGAGAGTGACTAGGAGGGCTGGGGAGAGTGACTAGGGAGGGCTGGGGAGAGTGACTAGGAAGGCTGGGGGAGTGACTAGGGGACTGGAAAGAGGGCTGGGGGATAGTGACTAGGGCACTGGGAAGGGGGCTGTGGGAGTGTCTAGGGGACTGGGATGAGGGCTGGGGGAGAGTGACTAGGAGGGCTGGGGGAGAGGGACTAGGAGGGCTGGGTGAGTTTGACTATGCGGGCTTGGGGTAGAGTGACAAGGAAGGCTGGGGGAGAGTGACTAGGAGGGCTAGGAAGAATGCTGGGGGGGGACTAGGAGGGCTGGGGGGAGGGACTACGAGGGCTGGGGGGAGGGACTAGGAGGGCTGGGGGAGAGTGACGAAGGTACTGGGAAGCGGGCTGGGGAGAGTGACTAGGGGACTGGAAAGAGGGCTGGGGGAGGGTGACTAGGATGGCTGGGGGAGAGTGACTAGGAGGGCCGGGGGAGAGTGGGTTGGAGGGTGGGGGAGAGTGACGAGGGGACAGGGAAGAGGGCTGGGGGAGAGTGGCGCTGGGGGAGAGTGGCGAGGAGGGCTGGGGGAGAGTGGCGAGGAGCGCTGGGGGAGAGTGTCGAGGAGCGCTGGGGGAGAGTGTCTAGGAGGGCTGGGTGAGAGTGACTAGGAGGGCTGGGGGAGAGTTACTAGAAGGGCTGGTGGAGAGGGACTAGGAGGGCTGGGGGAGAGGGACTAGAAGGGCTGGTGGAGAGTGACTAGGAGGGCTGGTGGAGAGTGACTAGTAGAGCTGGGGGAGAGTGACGAGGAGGGCTGGGGGAGAGTGACGAGGAGGGCTGGGGGAGATTGACTAGGAAGATTGGGTTAGAGTGACTAGGCGGGCTGGGGTAGAGTGACTAGGAGGGCTAGCGGAGAGTGGCTAGGAGGGCTGTGGGAGAGTGACGAGGGGACCGGGAAATGGGCTGGGGGAGAGTGTTTAGGAGGGCTGGGGGAGAGTGGCTCGGAGGGCTGGGTGAGAGTGACTAGGAGGGCTGGGGGAGAGTTACTAGAAGGGCTGGTGGAGAGGGACTAGGAGGGCTGGGGAGAGGGACTAGAAGGGCTGGTGGAGAGTGACTAGGAGGGCTGGTGGAGAGTGACTAGTAGAGCTGGGGGAGAGTGACGAGGAGGGCTGGGGGAGAGTGACGAGGAGGGCTGGGGGAGATTGACTAGGAAGATTGGGTTAGAGTGACTAGGCGGGCTGGGGTAGAGTGACTAGGAGGGCTTGGGGAGAGTGGCTCGGAGGGCTGGGGGAGAGTGACGAGGGGACCGGGAAATGGGCTGGGGGAGAGTGTTTAGGAGGGCTGGGGGAGAGTGGCTCGGAGGGCTGGGGAAGAGTGGCTCGCGGACAGGGAAGAGGGCTGGGGGAGAGTGACTAGGAGGGCTGGGGGAGAGTGATTTGGGGACTGGAAAGAGGGCTGGGGGAGAGTGACTAGGAGGGCTGGGGGAGAGTGACTAGGAGGGCTGGGGGAGAGTGACTAGGAGGGCTGGGGGAGAGTGACTAGGAGGGCTGGGGGAGAGTGACTAGGGGACTGGAAAGAGGGCTGGGGGAGAGTGACTAGGGGACTGGGGGAGAGTGACTAGGGGACTGGAAAGAGGGCTGGGGGAGAGTGACTAGGGGACTGGGATGAGGGCTGGGGAGAGTGACTAGGAGGGCTGGGGGAGAGTGACTAGGAGGGCTGGGGGAGAGTGACTAGGAGGGCTGGGGGAGAGTGACTAGGAGGGCTGGGGGAGAGGGACTAGGATGGCTGGGGAGAGGGACTAGGAGGGCTGGGGGAGAGGGACTAGGAGGGACTAGGGTGGGCTGGGGTAGAGGGACTAGGAGGGCTGGGGGAGAGTGACTAGGAGGGCTGGGGGAGTGACTAGGGGACTGGAAAGAGGGCTGGGGAGAGTGACTAGGGGACTGGGAAGGGGGCTGTGGGAGTGTCTAGGGGACTGGGATGAGGGCTGGGGGAGAGGGACTAGGAGGGCTGGGGGAGAGGGACTAGGAGGGCTGGGGGAGAGGGACTAGGAGGGCTGGGGGAGAGGGACTAGGGGACTGGAAAGAGGGCTGGGGGAGAGTGACTAGGGGACTGGGATGAGGGCTGGGGGAGAGTGACTAGGAGGGCTGGGGGAGAGGGACTAGGAGGGCTGGGGGAGAGTGACTAGGAGGGCTGGGGGAGAGGGACTAGGAGGGCTGGGGGAGAGTGACTAGGAGGGCTGGGGGAGAGGGACTAGGGGACTGGAAAGAGGCCTGGGGGAGAGTGACTAGGGGACTGGGATGAGGGCTGGGGAGAGGGACTTGGAGGGCTGGGGGAGAGGGACTAGGAGGGCTGGGGGAGAGGGACTAGGAGGGCTGGGGGAGAGGGACTAGGAGGGCTGGGGGGAGAGGGACTAGGAGGGCTGGGGGAGAGGGACTAGGAGGGCTGGGGGAGAGGGACTAGGAGGCCTGGGGGAGAGGGACTAGGAGGGCTGGGGGAGAGGGACTAGGAGGCCTGGGGGAGAGGGACTAGGAGGCCTGGGGGAGAGGGACTAGGAGGGCTGGGGGAGAGGGACTAGGAGGCCTGGGGAGAGGGACTAGGAGGGCTGGGGGAGAGGGACTAGGAGGGCTGGGGAGAGGGACTAGGAGGGCTGGGGGAGAGGGACTAGGAGGGCTGGGGGAGAGGGACTAGGAGGGCTGGGGGAGAGGGACTAGGAGGGCTGGGGGAGAGGGAGGGCCGGGGGAGAGGGACTAGGAGGGCCGGGGGAGAGGGACTAGGAGGGCCGGGGGAGAGGGACTAGGAGGGCAGGGGGAGAGGGACTAGGAGGGCCGGGGGAGAGGGACTAGGAGGGCCGGGGAGGGACTAGGAGGGCCGGGGGAGAGGGACTAGGAGGGCCGGGGAGAGTGACTAGGAGGGCCGGGGAGAGTGACTAGGAGGGCTGGGGGAGAGGGACTAGGAGGGCAGGGGGGTGAGACTAGGGGACTGGAAAGAGGGCTTGTGGAGTGACTAGGGGACTGGAAAGAGGGCTTGTGGAGTGACTAGGAGGGCTGGGGGAGAGGGACTAGGAGGGCCGGGGGAGAGGGACTAGGAGGGCTGGGGGAGAGTGACTAGGAGGGCTGGGGGAGAGGGACTAGGAGGGCTGGGGGAGAGGGACTAGGAGGGCTGGGGGAGAGGGACTAGGAGGGCTGGGGGTGAGACTAGGGGACTGGAAAGAGGGCTTGTGGAGTGACTAGGGGACTGGAAAGAGGGCTTGTGGAGTGACTAGGGGACTGGAAAGAGGGCTTGTGGAGTGACTAGGGGACTGGAAAGAGGGCTGGGGGAGAGTGACTAGGAGGGCTGGGGGAGAGTGACTAGGAGGGCTGGGTGAGAGTGACTAGGAGGGCTGGGGGAGAGGGACTAGGAGGGCTGGGGGAGAGGGACTAGGAGGGCTGGGGGAGAGGGACTAGGAAGGCTGGGGGAGTGACTAGGGGACTGGAAAGAGGGCTGGGGGAGAGTGACTAGGGGACTGGGAAGGGGGCTGTGGGAGAGTGACTAGGGGACTGGGAAGGGGGCTGTGGGAGAGTGACTAGTGGACTGGGATGAGGGCTGGTGGAGAGGGACTAGGAGGGCTGGGGGAGAGTGACTAGGGGACAGGGATGAGGGCTGGGGGAGAGGGACTGGGAGGGCTGGGAAGGGGACTGTGGGAGAGTGACTAGGGAACTGGGATGAGGGCTGGTGGAGAGGGACTAGGAGGGCTGGTGGAGAGGGACTAGGAGGGCTGGTGGAGAGGGACTAGGAGGGCTGGTGGAGAGGGGGACTGGTGGAGAGGGACTGGGGGAGAGGGACTAGGAGGGCTGGGGAGAGGGACTAGGAGGGCTGGGGGGAGAGGGACTAGGAGGGCTGGGGGAGAGTGACTAGGAGGGCTGGGGAGAGTGGCTCGGGGGGCTGGGAGAGTGACTAGGAGGGCTGGGGGAGAGTGACTAGGAGGGCTGGGGGAGAGTGGCTCGGAGGGCTGGGGGAGAGTGACTAGGAGGGCTGGGGGAGAGTGACTAGGAGGGCTGGGGGAGAGTGGCTCGGAGGGCTGGGGGAGAGTGACTAGGAGGGCTGGGGGAGAGTGACTAGGAGGGCTGGGGGAGAGTGACTAGGAGGGCTGGGAAGAGGGCTGGGGGAGAGTGACTAGGGGACTGGGGGAGAGTGACTAGGAAGGCTGGGGGAGAGTGGCTCGGAGGGCTGGGGGAGAGTGACTAGGAGGGCTGGGGGAGAGTGACTAGGAGGGCTGGGAAGAGGGCTGGGGGAGAGTGACTAGGGGACTGGGGGAGAGTGACTAGGGGACTGGGATGAGGGCTGGGGAGAGTGACTAGGAGGGCTTGGGGAGAGTGACTAGGAGGGCTGGGGGAGAGTGACTAGGAGGGCTGGGGGAGAGTGACTAGGGGACTGGGGGAGAGTGACTAGGAGGGCTGGGGGAGAGTGACTAGGAGGGCTGGGGGAGAGTGGCTCGGGGACTGGGGGAGAGTGACTAGGAGGCCTGGGAAGAGGGCTTGGGGAGAGTGACTAGGGGACTGGGGGAGAGTGACTAGGGACTGGGATGAGGGCTGGGGGAGAGTGACTGGGGACTGGGGGAGTGACTAGGAGGCCTGGGAAGAGGGCTTGGGGAGAGTGACTAGGGGACTGGGGGAGAGTGACTAGGGGACTGGGATGAGGGCTGGGGGAGAGTGACTAGGAGACTGGGGGAGAGTGACTAGGGACTGGGATGAGGGCTGGGGGAGAGTGACTAGGAGGGCTTGGGGAGAGTGGCTCGGAGGGCTTGGGGAGAGTGACTAGGAGGGCTGGGGGAGAGTGACTAGGAGGGCTGGGAAGAGGGCTGGGGGAGAGTGACTAGGAAGGCTGGGAGAGTGACTAGGAGGGCTGGGGGAGAGTGACTAGGAGGGCTGGGGGAGAGTGACTAGGAGGGCTGGGGGAGAGTGGCAAGGATGGCTGGGGGAGAGGGACTAGGAGGGCTGGGGGAGAGGGACTAGGAGGCCTGGGGAGAGTGGCAAGGATGGCTGGGGGAGAGGGACTAGGAGGGCTGGGGGAGAGGGACTAGGAGGGCTGGGGGAGAGTGGCAAGGATGGCTGGGGGAGAGTGGCAAGGATGGCTGGGGGAGAGTGGCAAGGATGGCTGGGGGAGAGTGGCAAGGATGGCTGGGGGAGAGTGACTAGGGAAGCTGGAGGTTGAGTGCAGGGGAGGTGGATACTGCCGGGCTGGGGGTAGTGACTCGGAAGGCTGGGTGGAGTGGCTGGGGGGTGACTGGGGGGAGTGACTTGGGGGAGTGACTGGGGGCAGTGACTGGGGGGGAGTGGCTGGGGGGGGGTGACTGGGGGGAGTGACTGGGGGAGTGACTGGGGGTGGTTGTTTATGTACTGGAGGATGTGTCACTGTGTGTATGATGGTTTTTGTTTGTACCGATTCATTCTGTGAGGGGAGTGACCGTGTTATTATCATAAATAACTGTTAGACCTGGTATCCCAGCTGTCATCCCTGTCTTTTTAGTAGGATTTAACTTTCTCTGCAGGGTTCATACCAGTCATACCAGTACGTACTCCACCATGTTATTTTGTAAAGTAGAGTTTATCTAGTTATTCTGTGAACAAATGGCATCAATACCGACCTGATTGAATAGTTGATGAGATGACTGCACAGTATTGTGAGTTCCAGACAGGTGAGACATTCTGCCCTGTCAGAGACCGAGACACAGCATAAATCAGAGAGACATTCTGCCCTGTGAGAAACCAAGAGACCGCATATATCAGAGAGACATTCTGCCCTGTCAGAGACCGAGACACAGCATAAATCAGAGAGACATTCTGCCCTGTCAGAGACCGAGACACAGCATATATCAGAGACATTCTGCCCTGTCAGAGACCGAGAGACCGCATAAATCAGAGAGACATTCTGCCCTGTCAGAGACCGAGAGACCGCATAAATCAGAGAGACATTCTGCCCTGTCAGAGACCGAGAGACCGCATAAATCAGAGACATTCCGCCCTGTCAGAGACCGAGACACAGAATAAATCAGAGAGCTTGTTCAGGCATCTAGACAGACCACCTCCCACCCCCCACCACCGTCAGCTCCCCTGGCCAGGGGTGTAAATTAGCCCTCCATTGAACGTGACGAAGTCCCCTCTCCCCTTTTACGTAGTGGGCAAGGTCACCCAGCCGGTTGGGAGAGAGATCTCTGTGGGGCTGTGGTGGCCTGGGTCAGGGTTGAGGTTCTGGGCAGAGAGGCAGGGCCTGGTGGGTGGTCCAGGAGATAGTGTTTGAAAGGTGGACAACGTGTGTTGTCCTCTCTCTTGTAGGAAGACCTGAGCTGTAGGAGACAGTGAATGACAGTATGTCTTCTGTCCTTGTCTCTGCATTGTGTTGTCCCCACCTGTAGGAAGCGCTATAAGAGGGTGCTGGCCAGCACAGTCACTATCCAGAAGAACTACAGAGCTCACTTCTGTAGACGTGTGTTCCTTCGTCTCCGCACCGCAGCTGTCATTCTACAGAAACATCAGCGTGGTCGGCTGGCCCGAGGCCTCTATCGACACCTCTCTGAGGAGAAGAGGAGGATAGAGGAGGAGAGGCGGCAAGTAGAGGGGGAGAGGAGGAGGCTGGAGGAAGAGGAGTTGAGGAGGAAGGAGGAGGAGAGACGGCAAGTAGAGGGGGAGAGGAGGAGGCTGGAGGAAGAGTTGAGGAGGAAGGAGGAGGAGAGACTGCAAGTAGAGGGGGAGAGGCTGGAGGAAGAGAAGAGACGAGAGGAGGAGAAGTTGAGGAGGAAGGAGGAGGAGAGACGGAGGGTGTTGGAGCTGGAGGAGGTGATGAGGAAGGAGGAGAGACAGAAGGTGTTGGAGCTGGAGGAGGTTAGGAGGATGGAGGAGGAGAGACTGAGACAACAAAAGGAGCAGGAAGCAGCGAAGAGAAAGGAGGAGGAGCTTTGCAACGGACAGCAAGTAGAAGACGCGGCGAAAGCTTCAGCCAACAACAGGTACACTAGTAGCAGTGTGCCGACTGTCATTCCAGTCTGTCTACAGCACTGTCTTCACTCTTCGTCTTCTACTCATCTTCCTCTTCTTCTGTCCCTTTAGGAACTCCCTGGAGATGGGATCTCCTGGTCCCCATAAAGAGGTGTCCCTGTCCTACTCCCTGCCCCACCACACCTCTGAGGAGGAGTCCTGTCAGATGGAGGACATCCTTCGGCTGGAGAAGGAGATTGAGAGGCTGCAGCGCCAGAGGGAGGACGGGGTGTCCATGTTAGGGGACGGCCTTGGAGGGAGCAGGGAGGAGCTCCGGCAGAGGAGGGACGCAGAGATCTACCGGCTGGAGAAGGAGGCGTCTCGCGTGGCTACAGAGTTCCTGGAGCTCCTGGACTTTGGGGGTCTGGAACAGAGTCTGTCCAGCGAGGAGAACCTCCACAACCCCTCAAAGAGCACCGCTCCCCGGGCCGAGGAGGACGAGGGCTTCCATGCTGAGGAGGAGTCTCCCGGTAGCGGTATCCTCCTGCCTGACTTCCCTCTCCCCGTGGAGGTTCCTCTGGACCAGGAGGTCTTCTCCTCCCTCCCTCCTTCTCCTCCTGCCTTCGCTGAGAGTCTGGTAGCACATGCCCTGGCTCTCTCTCAGGCCCCGTGTTGTCCCCCTGTTTACTACCCCCTCACCTCTATTGTCCCTACACACCACCCGGCTCCTCCTCTCCCTGGCCTCACCAACGGAGGTGGGAAGGCTCTCTGTCACCAACCCACCAGGAGAATAGAGGCTCCAGAGACCAACAGTGTGCCCAGAAGAGTGGACGTAGCACCCGACAGACCCTGTGCCAGGGTAGATGCTATGCCAACCAGAATAGAGGCGGTACCCTCCAGATTCCCAGAGGCTGTGGCAGACAGGAGAGCAGAGCTAGTGCCCACTGTGCCTGTCCCAGGGGCCAGGGAGGTCAGAGAGGAGGTCTCATTCAGCGTCCTACCAGACACAGAGTCATACTGTGACCAGGAGGAGTTTGAGGAGGTGCAGGGGAGTACAGGCTCGGGAGACGGAGCCAGTATCACGGACGGACATGCAACTGACGAGGAGGTGCTGAGGAAATCATCCTGTACTCAGAACAGCCTGGACTCCTTCAGAGGCAGCTCAGACTCTGTGAGTACTATGTTTACATACATACCTACTGCAGCTATTACACCCTGCTGGACTCCTTCAGAGGCAGCTCAGACTCTGTGAGTACTATGTTTACATACATACCTACTGCAGCTATTACACCCTGCTGGACTCCTTCAGAGGCAGCTCAGACTCTGTGAGTACTATGTTTACATACATACCTACTACACCCTGCTGGACTCCTTCAGAGGCAGCTCAGACTCTGTGAGTACTATGTTTACATACTACACACTACTGCAGCTATTACACCCTGCTGGACTCCTTCAGAGGCAGCTCAGACTCTGTGAGTACTATGTTTACATACATACCTACTACACACTACTATACCTACTACCTACTACCTACTCAGAACAGCCTGGACTCCTTCAGAGGCAGCTCAGACTCTGTGAGTACTATGTTTACATACATACCTACTACACACTACTGTACCTACTACAGACTACTGTACCTACTACCTACTACCTACTCAGAACAGCCTGGACTCCTTCAGAGGCAGCTCAGACTCTGTGAGTACTATGTTTACATACATACCTACTACACACTACTATACCAACTACACACTACTGTACCTACTACACCCTGCTGTACCTACTACACACTACTATACCTACTACAGACTACTGTACCTACTACACCCTGCTGTACCTACTACACACTACTATACCTACTACAGACTACTGTACCAACTACACCCTGCTGTACCTACTACACACTACTATACCTACTACAGACTACTGTACCTACTACACCCTGCTGTACCTACTACACACTACTATACCTACTACAGACTACTGTACCTACTACACACTACTATACCAACTACACACTACTGTACCAACTACACCCTGCTGTACCTACTACACACTACTATACCTACTACAGACTACTGTACCTACTACACCCTGCTGTACCTACTACACACTACTATACCTACTACAGACTACTGTACCAACTACACACTACTGTACCAACTACACACTACTGTACCAACTACACCCTGCTGTACCTATTACACCCTGCTGTACCTACTACACACTACTGTACCTATTACAGACTACTGTACCTACTACACCCTGCTGTACCTACTACACCCTGCTGTACCTACTACACACTACTGTACCTATTACACCCTGCTGTACCTACTACACACTACTATACCTACTACACACTACTGTACCTACTACACACTACTATACCTACTACACACTACTGTACCTACTACACACTACTATACCTACTACACACTACTATACCTACTACACACTACTGTACCTATTACACCCTGCTGTACCTACTACACACTACTATACCTACTACACACTACTATACCTACTACACACTACTATACCTACTACAGACTACTATACCTACTACACACTACTGTACCTATTACACCCTGCTGTACCAACTACACACTACTGTACCTACTACAGACTACTGTACCTACTACACCCTGCTGTACCTACTACACACTACTATACCTACTACAGACTACTGTACCTATTACACCCTGCTGTACCTACTACACACTACTATACCTACTACAGACTACTGTACCTACTACACACTACTATACCTACTACACATTACTATACCTACTACACACTACTGTACCTACTACACCCTGCTGTACCTACTACAGACTACTGTACCTATTACACCCTGCTGTACCTACTACACACTACTATACCTACTACAGACTACTGTACCTACTACAGACTACTATACCTACTACAGACTACTGTACCTACTACACACTACTATACCTACTACACACTACTATACCTACTACACCCTGCTGTACCTACTACAGACTACTGTACCTATTACACCCTGCTGTACCTACTACACACTACTATACCTACTACAGACTACTGTACCTACTACACCCTGCTGTACCTACTACAGACTACTGTACCTACTACACCCTGCTATACCTACTACACACTACTATACCTACTACAGACTACTGTACCTACTACACCCTGCTGTACCTACTACAGACTACTGTACCTACTACACCCTGCTGTACCTACTACACACTACTATACCTACTACAGACTACTGTACCTACTACACCCTGCTGTACCTACTACAGACTACTGTACCTACTACACCCTGCTGTACCTACTACACACTACTATACCTACTACAGACTACTGTACCAACTACACACTACTATACCTACTACACACTACTATACCTACTACAGACTACTATACCTACTACAGACTACTGTACCTACTACACACTACTATACCTACTACACACTACTATACCTACTACACACTACTATACCTACTACAGACTACTATACCTACTACACACTACTGTACCTATTACACCCTGCTGTACCAACTACACACTACTGTACCTACTACACCCTGCTGTACCTATTACACCCTGCTGTACCTATTACACCCTGCTGTACCTACTACACACTACTATACCTACTACACACTACTGTACCTACTACACCCTGCTGTACCAACTACACACTACTGTACCAACTACACACTACTGTACCTATTACACCCTGCTGTACCAACTACACACTACTGTACCTACTACAGACTACTGTACCTACTACACCCTGCTGTACCTACTACACACTACTATACCTACTACAGACTACTGTACCTATTACACCCTGCTGTACCTACTACACACTACTATACCTACTACAGACTACTGTACCTACTACACCCTGCTGTACCTACTACACACTACTATACCTACTACAGACTACTGTACCTACTACACACTACTGTACCTACTACACACTACTGTACCAACTACACACTACTGTACCTACTACACCCTGCTGTACCTACTACACCCTGCTGTACCTACTACACACTACTGTACCTATTACACCCTGC
Organism: Oncorhynchus masou masou; assembly: GCF_036934945.1. Lineage (NCBI taxonomy): Eukaryota > Metazoa > Chordata > Actinopteri > Salmoniformes > Salmonidae > Oncorhynchus > Oncorhynchus masou. The sequence goes on along the minus strand of NC_088221.1, from coordinate 54,617,601 downwards.
TGTACCTATTACACTCTGCTGTATCAACTACACACTACTGTACCTACTACACCCTGCTGTACCTACTACACCCTGCTGTACCAACTACACACTACTGTACCAACTACACACTACTATACCAACTACACACTACTGTACCTATTACACCCTGCTGTACCAACTACACACTACTGTACCTACTACAGACTACTGTACCTACTACACCCTGCTGTACCTACTACACACTACTATACCTACTACAGACTACTGTACCTATTACACCCTGCTGTACCTACTACACACTACTATACCTACTACAGACTACTGTACCTACTACACCCTGCTGTACCTACTACACACTACTATACCTACTACAGACTACTATACCTACTACAGACTACTGTACCTATTACACCCTGCTGTACCTACTACACACTACTATACCTACTACAGACTACTGTACCTACTACACACTACTATACCTACTACACACTACTATACCTACTACAGACTCCTATACCTACTACAGACTACTATACCTACTACAGACTACTGTACCTACTACACACTACTATACCTACTACACTCTACTATACCTACTACACACTACTATACCTACTACAGACTACTATACCTACTACACACTACTGTACCTATTACACCCTGCTGTACCAACTACACACTACTGTACCTACTACACCCTGCTGTACCTACTACACCCTGCTGTACCTACTACACCCTGCTGTACCTACTACACACTACTGTACCTATTACACCCTGCTGTACCTATTACACCCTGCTGTATCAACTACACACTACTATACCTACTACACACTACTGTACCTACTACACCCTGCTGTACCAACTACACACTACTGTACCAACTACACACTACTATACCAACTACACACTACTGTACCTATTACACCCTGCTGTACCTATTACACCCTGCTGTACCTACTACACCCTGCTGTACCAACTACACCCTGCTGTACCTACTACAGACTACTATACCTACTACACACTGCTGTACCTACTACACCCTGCTGTACCAACTACACCCTGCTGTACCTACTACACACTACTGTACCTACTACACACTACTGTACCTACTACAGACTACTGTACCTACTACACACTACTATACCTACTACACACTACTATACCTACTACACACTACTATACCTACTACACACTACTATACCTACTACACACTACTATACCTACTACACACTACTATACCTACTACAGACTACTGTACCTACTACACCCTGCTGTACCAACTACACACTACTGTACCTACTACAGACTACTATACCTACTACACACTACTATACCTACTACACACTACTATACCTACTACACACTACTGTACCTATTACACCCTGCTGTACCTATTACACTCTGCTGTATCAACTACACACTACTATACCTACTACAGACTACTGTACCTACTACACCCTGCTGTACCTACTACACCCTGCTGTACCTACTACACACTACTGTACCTATTACACCCTGCTGTACCTATTACACCCTGCTGTATCAACTACACACTACTATACCTACTACACACTACTGTACCTACTACACCCTGCTGTACCAACTACACACTACTGTACCAACTACACACTACTATACCAACTACACACTACTGTACCTATTACACCCTGCTGTACCTATTACACCCTGCTGTACCTACTACACCCTGCTGTACCTACTACACCCTGCTGTACCAACTACACCCTGCTGTACCTACTACACACTACTGTACCTACTACAGACTACTATACCTACTACACACTGCTGTACCTACTACACCCTGCTGTACCAACTACACCCTGCTGTACCTACTACACACTACTGTACCTACTACACACTACTGTACCTACTACACACTACTGTACCTACTACAGACTACTGTACCTACTACACACTACTATACCTACTACACACTACTATACCTACTACACACTACTATACCTACTACACACTACTATACCTACTACACACTACTATACCTACTACAGACTACTGTACCTACTACACACTACTGTACCTACTACAGACTACTGTACCTATTACACCCTGCTGTACCTATTACACCCTGCTGTACCTACTACACCCTGCTGTACCTACTACACACTGCTGTACCTACTACACCCTGCTGTACCTACTACACCCTGCTGTACCTACTACACCCTGCTGTACCTACTACACCCTGCTGTACCTACTACACCCTGCTGTACCTACTACACCCTGCTGTACCTACTACACCCTGCTGTACCTACTACACCCTGCTGTACCTACTACACACTGCTGTACCTACTACACACTACTGTACCTACTACACCCTGCTGTACCTACTACACCCTGCTGTACCTACTACACCCTGCTGTACCAACTACACACTACTGTACCTATTACACCCTGCTGTACCTACTACACCCTGCTGTACATATTACACCCTGCTGTACCTATTACACCCTGCTGTACCTATTACACCCTGCTGTACCTACTACACCCTGCTGTACCTACTACACACTGCTGTACCTACTACACACTACTGTACCTACTACACACTACTGTACCTACTACACCCTGCTGTACCTACTACACCCTGCTGTACCAACTACACACTACTGTACCTATTACACCCTGCTGTACCTACTACACCCTGCTGTACCAACTACACACTACTGTACCAATCAGAGACAACGATAAACACCTGCCTCTGATTGAGAACCACTCCAGACAGCCATAGACTATGCTAGATACCCCTACTAAGCCACAAACCCAATACCTAACAAAACCCCAAGACAAAACACACCACAATAAACCCATGTCACACCCCGGCCTGACCAAATAAATAAAGACAAACACAATATACTACGACCAGGGCGTGACAATAACGTCACAGTAAACATTTGGATTTTATTTCAAATAGATCAATAGCATTTGCATTAGTTTGTTACTGTAGGCTATATGTTAATTGTGGCCTTACCTTTTGTTACAACTATGAATCAGAAATGTGTTGGAACGTGGTAACTGCTTATATTTATAACAACATTAGCAAGAAGAAGAAGAAAGTTCCCCAAGACAACACAGTGATGAGCTTAAGAGCCCTATTCGGCATTTCCAGGGACTCCTTCAAGTCTCAATCAGTCAATGACTTCTCACTAGAATCAAACGTGTTCCTTGTTGAATCTCAGGGTCCAGAGTTGAATGGGAAGATGTCCATTATGTTACTAATAGACATAGGTCTTCCAGTCTAATACATTTTGCTCTGTAATAATCTCTTGTTGCCGGTGCACGCAAGAGTAATCCAGCGTCTGACGATATTATGCATGATTTCTGTCCTGGGTGTCCGAGATACGGTGGCCCTCTGCGCGGTGGCCCTCTGCGCGGTGGCCCTCTGCGCGGTGGCCCTCTGCGCCGTGGCCCTCTGCGCCGTGGCCCTCTGCGCCGTGGCCCTCTGCGCCGTGGCCCTCTGCGCCGTGGCCCTCTGCGCCGTGGTCCTCTGCGCCGCGGCTCAGTTGGTTGAGCATGGTGCTTCCTACACCTGAATACTGGGATCTGAGCGTCTGCTAAATGGCTATGTAATAATGAATCTCTGTGTTTTGTCTCAGTTTATAGACAGTGACACAAGCAACGATGGCTACGTGGACACAGACGAGGAGGTGTCCAATGGGAGGGTGAATCTACTGAACGGCTCTGGGCCTCCATACTTCCACAGCTACCTCTACATGAAGGGTCAGTACTGAGTAACCTCGTCCACAGGCTTGAATTGCAGGCTCATGGAGCCTGAGGGGGTGTGTTTAAAATAGAGATGGGAGAGGGGAAAGATAGCTTCAGCTGTATTAAATTGGACTTTGGTAAATCCCCAATCAGAAGAAATGTTCTATCACAGCGACCATGTTATTTTGGGATTCTAAGTTAGGATATATAAAGTTTATATGTGAAAACAATTTCTTAGAATCATACTTTCCGATTTCTCGAACTCCCTCGTTTAGTCCATTACTTGCGCTGCTCACCCTTTTGAAATCCACAAAGAGGGTGAGGTGCTAGATGGTGACGGACTGCTGGATCGGCCAATTAAAACCGGCAGCAGTTTTCGCCGCTCCTGCCATATATTGCCATTCAAGTCCCGTTGATCTGAGGTGCTCTGAAACCAGACGTCTAGACAGAGAGACAGTCAGCTGGTGGACCACTGGCCAATAATGTTGCACTGAAGACACTGTTGTAGTGTTGTGGTCCTCAGGCTGGCTGGTAGGGTTAGCACGTTAGCATATCAGTAAGTCCTCTGGCGGGCTGGTAGGGTTAGCACGTTAGCATACCAGTAACTCCTCTGGCGGGCTGGTAGGGTTTGCACGTTAGAATACCAGTAAGTCTTCTGGCTGGCTGGTAGGGTTAGCACGTTAGCATACCAGTAACTCCTCTGGCGGGCTGGTAGGGTTAGCACGTTAGCATACCAGTAAGTCCTCTGGCTGGCTGGTAGGGTTAGCACGTTAGCAAACCAGTAACTCCTCTGGCGGGCTGGTAGGGTTAGCACGTTAGCATACCAGTTACTCCTCTGGCGGGCTGGTAGGGTTAGCACGTTAGCATACCAGTAAGTCTTCTGGCTGGCTGGTAGGGTTAGCACGTTAGCATACCAGTAAGTCCTCTGGCGGGCTGGTAGGGTTAGCACGTTAGCATACCAGTAAGTCCTCTGGCTGGCTGGTAGGGTTAGCACGTTAGCAAACCAGTAACTCCTCTGGCGGGCTGGTAGGGTTAGCACTTTAGCATACCAGTAACTCCTCTGGCGGGCTGGTAGGGTTAGCACGTTAGCAGACCAGTAAGTCCTCTGGCTGGCTGGTAGGGTTAGCACGTTAGCATACCAGTAAGTCCTCTGGCGGGCTGGTAGGGTTAGCACGTTAGCATACCAGTAACTCCTCTGGCGGGCTGGTAGGGTTAGCACGTTAGCAGACCAGTAAGACCTCTGGCGGGCTGGTAGGGTTAGCACGTTAGCAGACCAGTAAGACCTCTGGCAGGCTGGTATACATTTACATTTAAGTCATTTAGCAGACGCTCTTATCCAGAGCGACTTACAAATTGGTGAATTCACCTTCTGACATCCAGTGGAACAGCCACTTTACCACCAGAGAGTGGTAATCTTGTGTTATCGCCTATGAATCTCTTCCTTTAACAATCTACATTCTGCAAAGACTGCAACATTTATTGTCATTAATCGTTATTGTCTGTCTTTCTCTCCACGTCTCTCTGTAAACCAGTATAAAACCACACAACAGGCTGATCCAACTTTGATGTAATGTTCTTAAAACAAGTCAAAATGAGGCTCAGTAGTTTGTGGCCTCCACGTGCCTGTATGATCTCCCTACAACGCCTGGGCATGTTCCTGATGAGGTGGCGGATGGTCTCCTGAGGGATCTCCTCCCAGACCTGGACTAAAGCATCCGCCAACTCCTGGACAATCTGTGGTGCAACGTGGCGTTGGTGGATGGAGCGAGACATGATGTCCCAGATGTGCTCAATTGGATTCAGGTCTGGGGAACGGGCGGGCCAGTCCATAGCATCAATGCCTTCCTCTTGCAGGAACTGCTGACACACTCCACCCACATGAGGTCTAGCATTGTCTTGTATTAGGAGGAACCCAGGGCCAACCGCACCAGCATATGGTCTCACAAGGGGTCTGAGGATCTCATCTCGGTACCTAATGGCAGTCAGGCTACCTCTGGCGAGCACATGGAGGGCTGTGCGGCTCCCCAAAGAAATGCCACCCCACACCATGACTGACCCACCGCCAAACCGGTCATACTGGAGGATGTTGCAGGCAGCAGAACGTTCTCCACGGCGTCTCCAGACTGTCATGTCTGTCACATGTGCTCAGTGTGAACCTGCTTTCATCTGTGAAGAGCCCAGGGCGCCAGTGGCAAATTTGCCAATCTTATTGTTCTCTGGCAAATGCCAAACGTCCTACACGGTGTTGGGCTGTAGGCACAACCCCCACCTGTGGACGTCGGGCCCTCATACCACCCTCATGGAGTCTGTTTCTGACCGTTTGAGACGCATGCAAATTTGTGGCCTGCTGTAGGTCATTTTGCATGGCTCTGGCAGTGCTCCTCCTGCTCCTCCTTGCACAAAGGCAGAGGTAGCAGTCCTGATGCTGGGTTGTTGCCCTCCTACGGCCTGCTCCACATCTCCTGATGTACTGGCCTGTCTCCTGGTAGCGCCTCCATAATCTGGACACTACGCTGACAGACACAGCAAACCTTCTTGCCACAGCTCGCATTGATGTGCCATCCTGGATGAGCTGCACTACCTGAGCCACTTGTGTGAGTTGTAAGACTCCGTCTCATGCTACCACTAGAGTGAAAGCACCGCCAGCATTCAAAATTGACCAAAACATCAGCCAGGAAGCATAGGAACTGAGAAGTGGTCTGGTCACCACCTGCAGAACCACTCCTTTATTGGGGGTGTCTTGCTAATTGCCTATAATTTCCACCTGTTGTCTATTCCCTTTGCACAACAGCATGTGACATTTATTGTCAATCAGTGTTGCCTCCCAAGTGGACAGTTTGATTTCACAGAAGTGTGATTGACTTGGAGTTACATTGTGTTGTTTAAGTGCTCCCTTTATTTTTTTGAGCAGTGTACGTTATTTGGTAGATAACCCCCCTACGTTCTCCAGGTGGACTGATGATCCCGTGGCGACGGAGGTGGTGTGTGTTGAAGGACGACACCTTCATGTGGTTCAGGGCTAAGCAGGACAGTCTGAAGAGTGGCTGGCTGTATAAGAAGGGAGGTGGCATGTCCACTCTGTCCAGACGGAACTGGAAGCTGCGCTGGTTCGTACTGAGAGACGATAAACTCATGTACTTTGAGAGCGACAGCGAGGAGAAACTGAAGGGGACCGTGGACATCCGCTCCGCCATGTAAGAATCTACTCCCATATCTGATGAAACAGGCTGACCTCCAAGGCTGCACCTCCAAGGCTGCATTCACACAGGCAGACACATTCTGATCTTTCAAATCACATCAGATCTGCTTCAACTGGTCTAATTGGTCAAAAGAACAATTAGTGAGAAGATCAGAATTGGGCTGCCTGTGTAAACACAGCCATGTTCTTTCCAGTTCCAGTTTCTCTTCTCCTGATTTTACTTTTTGAACTCTGGCAAAAATTAATCTTATACATTACTAGCTGAATACATTACCAGATTAGTACATTACTAGATGAATACATTATTAGCTGAATATGTTACTAGATTAGTACATTACTAGATTAGTACATTACTAGATCAATACATTACTCGATTAGTACATTACTAGATGAATACATTACTAGACTGGTACATTACTAGATGAATACATTACTAGACTGGTACATTAATAGATGAATACATTACTAGACTGGTACATTACTAGATGAATACATTACTAGACTGGTACATTACTAGATTAATACATTACTAGATTAATACATTACTAGATTAATACATTACTAGACTGGTACATTACTAGACTGGTACATTACTAGACTGGTACATTACTAGATTAATACATTACTAGACTGGTACATTACTAGACTGATACATTACTAGATTGATACATTACTAGATTAATACATTACTAGACTGGTACATTACTAGACTGGTACATTACTAGATTAATACATTACTAGACTGGTACATTACTAGACTGATACATTACTAGATTAATACATTACTAGATTAATACATTGCTAGATTAATACATTACTAGACTGGTACATTGCTAGATTAATACATTACTAGACTGGTACATTACTAGACGGGTACATTACTAGATTAATACATTACTACATTAATACATTACTAGACTGGTACATTACTAGACTGGTACATTACTAGACTGGTACATTACTGGATTAATACATTACTGGACTGGTACATTACTAGATTAATACATTACTAGATTAATACATTACTAGATTAATACATTACTAGATTAATACATTACTAGAATGGTACATTACTAGACTGGTACATTACTGGATTAATACATTACTGGACTGGTACATTACTAGACTGGTACATTACTAGACTGGTACATTACTAGATTAATACATTACTAGATGAATACATTACTAGACTGGTACATTACTAGACTGGTACATTACTAGACTGGTACATTACTAGACTGGTACATTACTAGACTGGTGCATCACTAGACTGGTGCATTACTAGACTGGTGCATTACTAGACTGGTGCATTACTAGACTGGTGCATTACTAGACTGGTACATTACTACATGAATACATTACTATACTGGTACATTACTAGATTGGTACATTACTAGATTAATACATTACTAGATTAATACATTACTGGATTAATACATTACTAGATGAATACATTACTAGACTGGTACATTACTAGATGAATACATTACTAGACTGGTACATTACTAGATGAATACATTACTAGACTGATACATTACTAGATTAATACATTACTAGACTGGTACATTACTAGATTAATACATTACTAGATTGGTACATTACTAGATTAATACATTACTAGATTAATACATTACTAGATTAATACATTACTAGACTGGTACATTACTAGACTGGTACATTACTAGACTGGTACCTTACTAGACTGGTACCTTACTAGACTGGTACCTTACTAGACTGGTACATTACTAGACTGGTACATTACTAGATTAATACATTACTAGATTAGTACATTACTAGGCTGGTACATTACTAGACTGGTACATTACTAGATTAATACATTATTAGACTGGTACATTACTAGATTAATACATTACTAGACTGGTACATTATTAGATTAATACATTACTAGATGAATTCATTACTAGATTAATATATGATTAGATTAATATATTATTAGATTAATATATTACTAGATGAATACATTAGATGAATACATTATTAGATTAATACATTACTAGAGTAATACATTACTATATTAATACATTATTAGATTAATACATTACTAGAGTAATACATTACTATATTAATACATTACTACATGAATACATTACTAGATTAATACATTACTATACTGGTACATTACTAGATTGGTACATTACTAGATTAATACATTACTAGATTAATACATTACTGGATTAATACATTACTGGATTAATACATTACTAGACTGGTACATTACTAGATGAATACATTACTAGATTGGTACATTACTAGATTAATACATTACTAGATTAATACATTACTAGATTAATACATTACTAGACTGGTACATTACTAGATTAATACATTACTAGATTAATACATTACTAGACTGGTACATTACTAGACTGGTACATTACTAGACTGGTACCTTACTAGACTGGTACCTTACTAGACTGGTACATTACTAGACTGGTACATTACTAGATTAATACATTACTAGATTAATACATTACTAGGCTGGTACATTACTAGACTGGTACATTACTAGATTAATACATTATTAGACTGGTACATTACTAGATTAATACATTACTAGACTGGTACATTATTAGATTAATACATTACTAGATCAATACATTACTAGATGAATTCATTACTAGATTAATATATGATTAGATTAATATATTATTAGATTAATATATTACTAGATGAATACATTAGATGAATACATTATTAGATTAATACATTACTAGAGTAATACATTACTATATTAATACATTATTAGATTAATACATTACTAGAGTAATACATTACTATATTAATACATTACTAGATGAATACATTACTAGATCAATACATTACTAGATGAATTCATTACTAGATTAATACATTACAAGATGAATACATTACTAGACTGTTACATTACTAGACTGTTACATTACTAGACTGGTATTTTACGAGATGAATACATTACTAGATTAATACATTACTAGACTGGTACATTACGAGATTAATACATTACTAGACTGGTACATTACTAGATGAATACATTACTAGACTGGTACATTACTAGATTAATACATTACTAGACTGGTACATTACTAGATTAATACATTACTAGATGAATACATTACTATACTGGCACATTACTATACTGGTACATTACTAGACTGGTACATTACTAGATTAATACATTATTAGATTAATATATTACAAAATTAATACATTATGAGATTAATACATTACTAGACTGGTACATTACTAGATTAATACATTATTAGATTCATATATTACTAGATTAATACATTATTAGATTAATACATTACTAGATTAATACATTATTATATTAATATATTACTAGACTGGTACAGTACTCGACTGGTACATTACTCGACTGGTACAGTACTCGACTGGTACAGTACTCGACTGGTACATTACTCGACTGGTACATTACTCGACTGGTACATTACTCGACTGGTACAATACTCGACTGGTACATTACTAGGTGAATACATTAGTAGGTGAATACATTAGTAGGTGAATACATTAGTAGGTGAATACATTAGTAGGTGAATACATTAGTAGGTGAATACATTAGTAGGTGAATACATTAGTAGGTGAATACATTACTAGATGAATACATTAGTAGGTGAATACATTACTAGGTGAATACATTACTAGGTGAATACATTACTAGGTGAATACATTACTAGGTGAATACATTACTAGATTAATACATTACTAGATTAATACATTACTAGATTAATACATTACTAGATTAATACATTACTAGATGAATACATTATTAGATGAATACATTATTAGATTAATACATTACTAGATTAATACATTATAAATCAAATGTATTTATAAAGCCCTTCTTACATCAGCTGATATCTCAAAGTGCTGGACAGAAACCCAGCCTAAAACCCCAAACGGCAAGCAATGCAGGTGTAGAAGCACGGTGGCTAGGAAAAACTCCCTCGAAAGGCCAAAACCTAGGAAGAAACCTACAGAGGAACGAGGCTATGTGGGGTGGCCAGTCCTCTTCTGGCTGTGCCGGGTGGAGATTATAACAGAACATGGCCAAGATGTTCAAATGCTCCTAAATGACCAGCAGGGTCAAATAATAATAATCACAGTGGTGTCCTATCCTGCTGTCTTCAGGGACATAGTGGATAACCATGCCAAAGAGAATGCTTTGAACATCGTGACTGAAGAGAGGACCTACCACATTTATGCAGAGACTCCTGAAGATGCCAGGTATGTTCAGACTCTAGCCCTCTTCTGTCCAGAGTCTAGCCCTCTTCTGTCCAGAGTCTAGCCCTCTTCTGTCCAGAGTCTAGCCCTCTTCTGTCCAGAGTCTAGCCCTCTTCTGTCCAGAGTCTAGCCCTCTTCTGTCCAGAGTCTAGCCCTCTTCTGTCCAGAGTCTAGCCCTCTTCTGTCCAGAGTCTAGCCCTCTTCTGTCCAGAGTCTAGCCCTCTTCTGTCCAGGGTCTAGCCCTCTTCTGTCCAGGGTCTAGCCCTCTTCTGTCCAGGGTCTAGCCCTCTTCTGTCCAGAGTCTAGCCCTCTTCTGTCCAGAGTCTAGCCCTCTTCTGTCCAGAGTCTAGCCCTCTTCTGTCCAGAGTCTAGCCCTCTTCTGTCCAGAGTCTAGCCCTCTTCTGTCCAGAGTCTAGCCCTCTTCTGTCCAGAGCCCAGTCAACACAACCATGGAACTCTCGAATCAGACAGTAGTCTGTTAAACATTTACACGGAGTAGCTGGTAGATGGGTCTGTTAGTAACAGCTGGTTAGATGGGTTTAGCCCGAGTGGTCCCCCAGTGTTGTATAGATGTTGTATTACCCCTAGTGATCCCCCAATGTTGTATAGATGTTGTATTACCCCTAGTAGTCCACCAGTGTTGTATAGATGTTGTATTACCCCTAGTGGTCCCCCAGTGTTGTATAGATGTTGTATTACCCCTAGTGGTCCACCAGTGTTGTATAGATGTTGTATTACCCCTAGTGGTCCCCCAGTGTTGTATAGATGTTGTATTACCCCTAGTGGTCCACCAGTGTTGTATAGATGTTGTATTACCCCTAGTAGTCCACCAGTGTTGTATAGATGTTGTATTACCCCTAGTAGTCCACCAGTGTTGTATAGATGTTGTATTACCCCTAGTAGTCCACCAGTGTTGTATAGATGTTGTATTACCCCTAGTGGTCCCCCAGTGTTGTATAGATGTTGTATTACCCCTAGTGGTCCACCAGTGTTGTATAGATGTTGTATTACCCCTAGTGGTCCCCCAGTGTTGTATTACCCCTAGTGGTCCCCCAGTGTTGTATAGATGTTGTATTACCCCTAGTGGTCCCCCAGTGTTGTATTACCCCTAGTGGTCCCCCAGTGTTGTATAGATGTTGTATTACCCCTAGTGGTCCCCCAGTGTTGTATTACCCCTAGTGGTCCCCCAGTGTTGTATAGATGTTGTATTACCCCTAGTGGTCCCCCAGTGTTGTATTACCCCTAGTGGTCCACCAGTGTTGTATTACCCCTAGTGGTCCACCAGTGTTGTATTACCCCTAGTGGTCCCCCAGTGTTGTATTACCCCTAGTGGTCCACCAGTGTTGTATAGATGTTGTATTACCCCTAGTGGTCCCCCAGTGTTGTATTACCCCTAGTGGTCCCCCAGTGTTGTATAGATGTTGTATTACCCCTAGTGGTCCACCAGCGTTGTATTACCCCTAGTGGTCCCCCAGTGTTGTATTACCCCTAGTGGTCCCCCAGTGTTGTATAGATGTTGTATTACCCCTAGTGGTCCCCCAGTGTTGTATTACCCCTAGTGGTCCCCCAGTGTTGTATAGATGTTGTATTACCCCTAGTGGTCCACCAGTGTTGTATAGATGTTGTATTACCCCTAGTGGTCCACCAGTGTTGTATTACCCCTAGTGGTCCCCCAGTGTTGTATAGATGTTGTATTACCCCTAGTGGTCCACCAGTGTTGTATAGATGTTGTATTACCCCTAGTGGTCCACCAGTGTTGTATTACCCCTAGTGGTCCCCCAGTGTTGTATAGATGTTGTATTACCCCTAGTGGTCCCCCAGTGTTGTATTACCCCTAGTGGTCCACCAGTGTTGCATTACCCCTAGTGGTCCCCCAGTGTTGTATAGATGTTGTATTACCCCTAGTGGTCCACCAGTGTTGTATTACCCCTATTGGTCCCCCAGTGTTGTATAGATGTTGTATTACCCCTAGTGGTCCTCCAGTGTTGTATAGATGTTGTATTACCCCTAGTGGTCCCCCAGTGTTGTATAGATGTTGTATTACCCCTAGTGGTCCACCAGTGTTGTATTACCCCTAGTGGTCCCCCAGTGTTGTATAGATGTTGTATTACCCCTAGTGGTCCCCCAGTGGTCCCCCAGTGTTGTATTACCCCTAGTGGTCCACCAGTGTTGTATAGATGTTGTATTACCCCTAGTGGTCCACCAGTGTTGTATAGATGTTGTATTACCCCTAGTGGTCCACCAGTGTTGTATTACCCCTAGTGGTCCACCAGTGTTGTATAGATGTTGTATTACCCCTAGTGGTCCACCAGTGTTGTATTACCCCTAGTGGTCCACCAGTGTTGTATTACCCCTAGTGGTCCACCAGTGTTGTATTACCCCTAGTGGTCCACCAGTGTTGTATTACCCCTAGTGGTCCCCCAGTGTTGTATTACCCCTAGTGGTCCCCCAGTGTTGTATTACCCCTAGTGGTCCCCCAGTGTTGTATTACCCCTAGTGGTCCCCCAGTGTTGTATTACCCCTAGTGGTCCCCCAGTGTTGTATTACCCCTAGTGGTCCTCCAGTGTTGTATAGATGTTGTATTACCCCTAGTGGTCCACCAGTGTTGTATAGATGTTGTATTACCCCTAGTGGTCCTCCAGTGTTGTATAGATGTTGTATTACCCCTAGTGGTCCACCAGTGTTGTATAGATGTTGTATTACCCCTAGTGGTCCACCAGTGTTGTATAGATGTTGTATTACCCCTAGTGGTCCCCCAGTGTTGTATTACCCCTAGTGGTCCACCAGTGTTGTATAGATGTTGTATTACCCCTAGTGGTCCACCAGTGTTGTATAGATGTTGTATTACCCCTAGTGGTCCACCAGTGTTGTATAGATGTTGTATTACCCCTAGTGGTCCTCCAGTGTTGTATTACCCCTAGTGGTCCACCAGTGTTGTATAGATGTTGTATTACCCCTGGTGGTAACCAGTGTTGTATTACCCCTAGTGGTCCCCCAGTGTTGTATTACCCCTAGTGGTCCCCCAGTGTTGTATAGATGTTGTATTACCCCTAGTGGTCCACCAGTGTTGTATTACCCCTAGTGGTCCACCAGTGTTGTATAGATGTTGTATTACCCCTAGTGGTCCCCCAGTGTTGTATAGATGTTGTATTACCCCTAGTGGTCCACCAGTGTTGTATTACCCCTAGTGGTCCCCCAGTGTTGTATTACCCCTAGTGGTCCCCCAGTTGTCCCCAGTGTTGTATTACCCCTAGTGGTCCCCCAGTGTTGTATTACCCCTAGTGGTCCCCCAGTGTTGTATAGATGTTGTATTACCCCTAGTGGTCAACCAGTGTTGTATTACCCCTAGTGGTCCTCCAGTGTTGTATAGTTGTTGTATTACCCCTAGTGGTCCACCAGTGTTGTATAGATGTTGTATTACCCCTAGTGGTCAACCAGTGTTGTATTACCCCTAGTGGTCCTCCAGTGTTGTATAGATGTTGTATTACCCCTAGTGGTCCACCAGTGTTGTATTACCCCTAGTGGTCCCCCAGTGTTGTATAGATGTTGTATTACCCCTAGTGGTCCCCCAGTGTTGTATAGATGTTGTATTACCCCTAGTGGTCCACCAGTGTTGTATAGATGTTGTATTACCCTAGTGGTCCCCAGTGTTGTATAGATGTTGTATTACCCCTAGTGGTCCACCAGTGTTGTATAGATGTTGTATTACCCCTAGTGGTCCACCAGTGTTGTATTACCCCTAGTGGTTCACCAGTGTTGTATTACCCTAGTGGTCCACCAGTGTTGTATAGATGTTGTATTACCCCTAGTGGTCCAGCAGTGTTGTATTACCCCTAGTGGTCCCCAGTGTTGTATAGATGTTGTATTACCCCTAGTGGTCCCCCAGTGTTGTATAGATGTTGTATTACCCCTAGTGGTCCACCAGTGTTGTATAGATGTTGTATTACCCCTAGTGGTCCCCCAGTGTTGTATAGATGTTGTATTACCCTAGTGGTCCACCAGTGTTGTATAGATGTTGTATTACCCCTAGTGGTCCACCAGTGTTGTATTACCCCTAGTGGTTCACCAGTGTTGTATTACCCCTAGTGGTCCACCAGTGTTGTATAGATGTTGTATTACCCTAGTGGTCCAGCAGTGTTGTATTACCCCTAGTGGTCCACCAGTGTTGTATAGATGTTGTATTACCCCTAGTGATCCCCAGTGTTGTATAGATGTTGTATTACCCCTAGTGGTCCACCAGTGTTGTATTACCCCTAGTGGTCCACCAGTGTTGTATAGATGTTGTATTACCCCTAGTGGTCCCCCAGTGTTGTATTACCCCTAGTGGTCCACCAGTGTTGTATAAATGTTGTATTACCCCTAGTGGTCCCCCAGTGTTGTATTACCCCTAGTGGTCCCCCAGTGTTGTATTACCCCTAGTGGTCCCCCAGTGGTCCCCCAGTGTTGTATTACCCCTAGTGGTCCCCCAGTGTTGTATTACCCCTAGTGGTCCCCCAGTGTTGTATAGATGTTGTATTACCCCTAGTGGTCAACCAGTGTTGTATTACCCCTAGTGGTCCTCCAGTGTTGTATAGATGTTGTATTACCCCTAGTGGTCCACCAGTGTTGTATAGATGTTGTATTACCCCTAGTGGTCCACCAGTGTTGTATTACCCCTAGTGGTCCCCCAGTGTTGTATAGATGTTGTATTACCCCTAGTGGTCCACCAGTGTTGTATAGATGTTGTATTACCCCTAGTGGTCCCCCAGTGTTGTATTACCCCTAGTGATCCACCAGTGTCGTATAGATGTTGTATTACCCCTAGTGGTCCTCCAGTGTTGTATAGATGTTGTATTACCCCTTGTGGTCCCCCAGTATTGTATAGATGTTGTATTACCCCTAGTGGTCCACCAGTGTTGTATAGATGTTGTATTACCCCTAGTGGTCCACCAGTGTTGTATTACCCCTAGTGGTTCACCAGTGTTGTATTACCCCTAGTGGTCCACCAGTGTTGTATTACCCCTAGTGGTCCACCAGTGTTGTATTACCCCTAGTGGTCCCCCAGTGTTGTATTACCCCTAGTGGTCCCCCAGTGTTGTATAGATGTTGTATTACCCCTAGTGATCCCCCAGTGTTGTATTACCCCTAGTGGTCCACCAGTGTTGTATTACCCCTAGTGGTCCCCCAGTGTTGTATAGATGTTGTATTACCCCTAGTGGTCCTCCAGTGTTGTATAGATGTTGTATTACCCCTAGTGGTCCACCAGTGTTGTATAGATGTTGTATTACCCCTAGTGGTCCTCCAGTGTTGTATAGATGTTGTATTACCCCTAGTGGTCCACCAGTGTTGTATAGATGTTGTATTACCCCTAGTGGTCCACCAGTGTTGTATAGATGTTGTATTACCCCTAGTGGTCCCCCAGTGTTGTATTACCCCTAGTGGTCCACCAGTGTTGTATAGATGTTGTATTACCCCTAGTGGTCCACCAGTGTTGTATAGATGTTGTATTACCCCTGGTGGTAACCAGTGTTGTATTACCCCTGGTGGTCCACCAGTGTTGTATTACCCCTAGTGGTGCCCCAGTGTTGTATAGATGTTGTATTACCCCTAGTGGTCCACCAGTGTTGTATAGATGTTGTATTACCCCTAGTGGTCCACCAGTGTTGTATAGATGTTGTATTACCCCTAGTGGTCCACCAGTGTTGTATAGATGTTGTATTACCCCTAGTGGTCCCCCAGTGTTGTATTACCCCTAGTGGTCCACCAGTGTTGTATAGATGTTGTATTACCCCTAGTGGTCCACCAGTGTTGTATAGATGTTGTATTACCCCTGGTGGTAACCAGTGTTGTATTACCCCTAGTGGTCCACCAGTGTTGTATTACCCCTAGTGGTGCCCCAGTGTTGTATAGATGTTGTATTACCCCTAGTGGTCCACCAGTGTTGTATAGATGTTGTATTACCCCTAGTGGTCCACCAGTGTTGTATAGATGTTGTATTACCCCTAGTGGTCCACCAGTGTTGTATAGATGTTGTATTACCCCTAGTGGTCCTCCAGTGTTGTATTACCCCTAGTGGTCCACCAGTGTTGTATAGATGTCATCTCTTCCCCCTCCCCCTGGTGTCCTGTGTGGCTCAGTCGGTAGAGCATGGCGCTTGCAACGCCAAGCGTCGTGGGTTCGATTCCCACCGGGGCCACCCATTTGTAAAAGTAGTGGCCCCAGCCGACTTGTAAGTCGCTTTGGACAAAAGCGTCTGCTAAATGGGATATATTATTATTATTTATATATTATTACCCCTGGTGGTAACCAGTGTTGTATTACCCCTAGTGGTCCCCCAGTGTTGTATTACCCCTAGTGGTCCCCCAGTGTTGTATAGATGTTGTATTACCCCTAGTGGTCCACTAGTGTTGTATAGATGTTGTATTACCACTAGTGGTCCCCCAGTGTTGTATTACCCCTAGTGGTCCACCAGTGTTGTATAGATGTTGTATTACCCCTAGTGGTCCACCAGTGTTGTATAGATGTTGTATTACCCCTGGTGGTAACCAGTGTTGTATTACCCCTGGTGGTCCACCAGTGTTGTATTACCCCTAGTGGTGCCCCAGTGTTGTATAGATGTTGTATTACCCCTAGTGGTCCACCAGTGTTGTATAGATGTTGTATTACCCCTAGTGGTCCACCAGTGTTGTATAGATGTTGTATTACCCCTAGTGGTCCACCAGTGTTGTATAGATGTTGTATTACCCCTAGTGGTCCCCCAGTGTTGTATTACCCTAGTGGTCCACCAGTGTTGTATAGATGTTGTATTACCCCTAGTGGTCCACCAGTGTTGTATAGATGTTGTATTACCCCTGGTGGTAACCAGTGTTGTATTACCCCTAGTGGTCCACCAGTGTTGTATTACCCCTAGTGGTGCCCCAGTGTTGTATAGATGTTGTATTACCCCTAGTGGTCCATCAGTGTTGTATAGATGTTGTATTACCCCTAGTGGTCCACCAGTGTTGTATAGATGTTGTATTACCCCTAGTGGTCCACCAGTGTTGTATAGATGTTGTATTACCCCTAGTGGTCCTCCAGTGTTGTATTACCCCTAGTGGTCCACCAGTGTTGTATAGATGTCATCTCTTCCCCCTCCCCCTGGTGTCCTGTGTGGCTCAGTCGGTAGAGCATGGCGCTTGCAACGCCAAGCGTCGTGGGTTCGATTCCCACCGGGGCCACCCATTTGTAAAAGTAGTGGCCCCAGCCGACTTGTAAGTCGCTTTGGACAAAAGCGTCTGCTAAATGGAATATATTATTATTATTTATATATTATTACCCCTGGTGGTAACCAGTGTTGTATTACCCCTAGTGGTCCCCCAGTGTTGTATTACCCCTAGTGGTCCCCCAGTGTTGTATAGATGTTGTATTACCACTAGTGGTCAACCAGTGTTGTATAGATGTTGTATTACCCCTAGTGGTCCAGCAGTGTTGTATTACCCCTAGTGGTCCCCCAGTGTTGTATAGATGTTGTATTACCCCTAGTGGTCCACCAGTGTTGTATAGATGTTGTATTACCCCTAGTGATCCCCCAGTGTTGTATAGATGTTGTATTACCCCTAGTGGTCCACCAGTGTTGTATTACCCCTAGTGGTCCACCAGTGTTGTATAGATGTTGTATTACCCCTAGTGGTCCCCCAGTGTTGTATTACCCCTAGTGGTCCACCAGTGTTGTATAAATGTTGTATTACCCCTAGTGGTCCCCCAGTGTTGTATTACCCCTAGTGGTCCCCCAGTGTTGTATTACCCCTAGTGGTCCCCCAGTGGTCCCCCAGTGTTGTATTACCCCTAGTGGTCCACCAGTGTTGTATAGATGTTGTATTACCCCTAGTGGTCCCCCAGTGTTGTATAGATGTTGTATTACCCCTAGTGGTCCCCCAGTGTTGTATTACCCCTAGTGGTCCACCAGTGTTGTATTACCCCTAGTGGTCCACCAGTGTTGTATTACCCCTAGTGGTCCCCCAGTGTTGTATTACCCCTAGTGGTCCACCAGTGTTGTATAGATGTTGTATTACCCCTAGTGGTCCCCCAGTGTTGTATTACCCCTAGTGGTCCCCCAGTGTTGTATAGATGTTGTATTACCCCTAGTGGTCCACCAGCGTTGTATTACCCCTAGTGGTCCCCCAGTGTTGTATTACCCCTAGTGGTCCCCCAGTGTTGTATAGATGTTGTATTACCCCTAGTGGTCCCCCAGTGTTGTATTACCCCTAGTGGTCCCCCAGTGTTGTATAGATGTTGTATTACCCCTAGTGGTCCACCAGTGTTGTATAGATGTTGTATTACCCCTAGTGGTCCACCAGTGTTGTATTACCCCTAGTGGTCCCCCAGTGTTGTATAGATGTTGTATTACCCCTAGTGGTCCACCAGTGTTGTATAGATGTTGTATTACCCCTAGTGGTCCACCAGTGTTGTATTACCCCTAGTGGTCCCCAGTGTTGTATAGATGTTGTATTACCCCTAGTGGTCCCCAGTGTTGTGTACCCCTAGTGGTCCACCAGTGTTGCATTACCCCTAGTGGTCCCCCAGTGTTGTATAGATGTTGTATTACCCCTAGTGGTCCACCAGTGTTCTTATTACCCCTATTGGTCCCCCAGTGTTGTATAGATGTTGTATTACCCCTAGTGGTCCTCCAGTGTTGTATAGATGTTGTATTACCCCTAGTGGTCCCCCAGTGTTGTATAGATGTTGTATTACCCCTAGTGGTCCACCAGTGTTGTATTACCCCTAGTGGTCCCCAGTGTTGTATAGATGTTGTATTACCCCTAGTGGTCCCCCAGTGGTCCCCCAGTGTTGTATTACCCCTAGTGGTCCACCAGTGTTGTATAGATGTTGTATTACCCCTAGTGGTCCACCAGTGTTGTATAGATGTTGTATTACCCCTAGTGGTCCACCAGTGTTGTATTACCCCTAGTGGTCCACCAGTGTTGTATAGATGTTGTATTACCCTAGTGGTCCACCAGTGTTGTATTACCCCTAGTGGTCCACCAGTGTTTGTATTACCCTAGTGGTCCACCAGTGTTGTATTACCCCTAGTGGTCCACCAGTGTTGTATTACCCCTAGTGGTCCCCCAGTGTTGTATTACCCCTAGTGGTCCCCCAGTGTTGTATTACCCCTAGTGGTCCCCCAGTGTTGTATTACCCCTAGTGGTCCCCCAGTGTTGTATTACCCCTAGTGGTCCCCCAGTGTTGTATTACCCCTAGTGGTCCTCCAGTGTTGTATAGATGTTGTATTACCCTAGTGGTCCACCAGTGTTGTATAGATGTTGTATTACCCCTAGTGGTCCTCCAGTGTTGTATAGATGTTGTATTACCCCTAGTGGTCCACCAGTGTTGTATAGATGTTGTATTACCCCTAGTGGTCCACCAGTGTTGTATAGATGTTGTATTACCCCTAGTGGTCCCCCAGTGTTGTATTACCCCCTAGTGGTCCACCAGTGTTGTATAGATGTTGTATTACCCCTAGTGGTCCACCAGTGTTGTATAGATGTTGTATTACTAGTGGTCCACCAGTGTTGTATAGATGTTGTATTACCCCTAGTGGTCCTCCAGTGTTGTATTACCCCTAGTGGTCCACCAGTGTTGTATAGATGTTGTATTACCCCTGGTGGTAACCAGTGTTGTATTACCCTAGTGGTCCCCAGTGTTGTATTACCCCTAGTGGTCCCCCAGTGTTGTATAGATGTTGTATTACCCCTAGTGGTCCACCAGTGTTGTATTACCCCTAGTGGTCCACCAGTGTTGTATAGATGTTGTATTACCCCTAGTGGTCCCCCAGTGTTGTATAGATGTTGTATTACCCCTAGTGGTCCACCAGTGTTGTATTACCCCTAGTGGTCCCCCAGTGTTGTATTACCCCTAGTGGTCCCCCAGTTGTCCCCCAGTGTTGTATTACCCCTAGTGGTCCCCCAGTGTTGTATTACCCCTAGTGGTCCCCCAGTGTTGTATAGATGTTGTATTACCCCTAGTGGTCAACCAGTGTTGTATTACCCCTAGTGGTCCTCCAGTGTTGTATAGTTGTTGTATTACCCCTAGTGGTCCACCAGTGTTGTATAGATGTTGTATTACCCCTAGTGGTCAACCAGTGTTGTATTACCCCTAGTGGTCCTCCAGTGTTGTATAGATGTTGTATTACCCCTAGTGGTCCACCAGTGTTGTATTACCCCTAGTGGTCCCCCAGTGTTGTATAGATGTTGTATTACCCCTAGTGGTCCCCCAGTGTTGTATAGATGTTGTATTACCCCTAGTGGTCCACCAGTGTTGTATAGATGTTGTATTACCCCTAGTGGTCCCCCAGTGTTGTATAGATGTTGTATTACCCCTAGTGGTCCACCAGTGTTGTATAGATGTTGTATTACCCCTAGTGGTCCACCAGTGTTGTATTACCCCTAGTGGTTCACCAGTGTTGTATTACCCCTAGTGGTCCACCAGTGTTGTATAGATGTTGTATTACCCCTAGTGGTCCAGCAGTGTTGTATTACCCCTAGTGGTCCCCCAGTGTTGTATAGATGTTGTATTACCCCTAGTGGTCCCCCAGTGTTGTATAGATGTTGTATTACCCCTAGTGGTCCACCAGTGTTGTATAGATGTTGTATTACCCCTAGTGGTCCCCCAGTGTTGTATAGATGTTGTATTACCCCTAGTGGTCCACCAGTGTTGTATAGATGTTGTATTACCCCTAGTGGTCCACCAGTGTTGTATTACCCCTAGTGGTTCACCAGTGTTGTATTACCCCTAGTGGTCCACCAGTGTTGTATAGATGTTGTATTACCCCTAGTGGTCCAGCAGTGTTGTATTACCCCTAGTGGTCCACCAGTGTTGTATAGATGTTGTATTACCCCTAGTGATCCCCCAGTGTTGTATAGATGTTGTATTACCCCTAGTGGTCCACCAGTGTTGTATTACCCCTAGTGGTCCACCAGTGTTGTATAGATGTTGTATTACCCCTAGTGGTCCCCCAGTGTTGTATTACCCCTAGTGGTCCACCAGTGTTGTATAAATGTTGTATTACCCCTAGTGGTCCCCCAGTGTTGTATTACCCCTAGTGGTCCCCCAGTGTTGTATTACCCCTAGTGGTCCCCCAGTGGTCCCCAGTGTTGTATTACCCCTAGTGGTCCCCCAGTGTTGTATTACCCCTAGTGGTCCCCCAGTGTTGTATAGATGTTGTATTACCCCTAGTGGTCAACCAGTGTTGTATTACCCCTAGTGGTCCTCCAGTGTTGTATAGATGTTGTATTACCCCTAGTGGTCCACCAGTGTTGTATAGATGTTGTATTACCCCTAGTGGTCCACCAGTGTTGTATTACCCTAGTGGTCCCCCAGTGTTGTATAGATGTTGTATTACCCCTAGTGGTCCACCAGTGTTGTATAGATGTTGTATTACCCCTAGTGGTCCCCCAGTGTTGTATTACCCCTAGTGATCCACCAGTGTCGTATAGATGTTGTATTACCCCTAGTGGTCCTCCAGTGTTGTATAGATGTTGTATTACCCTTGTGGTCCCCCAGTATTGTATAGATGTTGTATTACCCCTAGTGGTCCACCAGTGTTGTATAGATGTTGTATTACCCCTAGTGGTCCACCAGTTTAGTATTACCCCTAGTGGTTCACCAGTGATGTATTACCCCAAGTGGTCCACCAGTGTTGTATTACCCTAGTGGTCCACCAGTGTTGTATTACCCCTAGTGGTCCACCAGTGTTGTATTACCCCTTGTGGTCCCCCAGTGTTGTATAGATGTTGTATTACCCCTAGTGATCCCCCAGTGTTGTATTACCCCTAGTGGTCCACCAGTGTTGTATTACCCCTAGTGGTCCCCCAGTGTTGTATAGATGTTGTATTACCCCTAGTGGTCCTCCAGTGTTGTATAGATGTTGTATTACCCCTAGTGGTCCACCAGTGTTGTATAGATGTTGTATTACCCCTAGTGGTCCTCCAGTGTTGTATAGATGTTGTATTACCCCTAGTGGTCCACCAGTGTTGTATAGATGTTGTATTACCCCTAGTGGTCCACCAGTGTTGTATAGATGTTGTATTACCCCTAGTGGTCCCCCAGTGTTGTATTACCCCTAGTGGTCCACCAGTGTTGTATAGATGTTGTATTACCCCTAGTGGTCCACCAGTGTTGTATAGATGTTGTATTACCCCTGGTGGTAACCAGTGTTGTATTACCCCTGGTGGTCCACCAGTGTTGTATTACCCCTAGTGGTGCCCCAGTGTTGTATAGATGTTGTATTACCCTAGTGGTCCACCAGTGTTGTATAGATGTTGTATTACCCCTAGTGGTCCACCAGTGTTGTATAGATGTTGTATTACCCCTAGTGGTCCACCAGTGTTGTATAGATGTTGTATTACCCCTAGTGGTCCCCCAGTGTTGTATTACCCCTAGTGGTCCACCAGTGTTGTATAGATGTTGTATTACCCCTAGTGGTCCACCAGTGTTGTATAGATGTTGTATTACCCCTGGTGGTAACCAGTGTTGTATTACCCCTAGTGGTCCACCAGTGTTGTATTACCCCTAGTGGTGCCCCAGTGTTGTATAGATGTTGTATTACCCCTAGTGGTCCACCAGTGTTGTATAGATGTTGTATTACCCCTAGTGGTCCACCAGTGTTGTATAGATGTTGTATTACCCCTAGTGGTCCACCAGTGTTGTATAGATGTTGTATTACCCCTAGTGGTCCTCCAGTGTTGTATTACCCCTAGTGGTCCACCAGTGTTGTATAGATGTCATCTCTTCCCCCTCCCCTGGTGTCCTGTGTGGCTCAGTCGGTAGAGCATGGCGCTTGCAACGCCAAGCGTCGTGGGTTCGATTCCCACCGGGGCCACCCATTTGTAAAAGTAGTGGCCCCAGCCGACTTGTAAGTCGCTTTGGACAAAAGCGTCTGCTAAATGGGATATATTATTATTATTTATATATTATTACCCCTGGTGGTAACCAGTGTTGTATTACCCCTAGTGGTCCCCCAGTGTTGTATTACCCCTAGTGTTCCCCCAGTGTTGTATAGATGTTGTATTACCCTAGTGGTCCACTAGTGTTGTATAGATGTTGTATTACCACTAGTGGTCCCCCAGTGTTGTATTACCCCTAGTGGTCCACCAGTGTTGTATAGCTGTTGTATTACCCCTAGTGGTCCACCAGTGTTGTATAGATGTTGTATTACCCTGGTGGTAACCAGTGTTGTATTACCCCTGGTGGTCCACCAGTGTTGTATTACCCCTAGTGGTGCCCCAGTGTTGTATAGATGTTGTATTACCCCTAGTGGTCCACCAGTGTTGTATAGATGTTGTATTACCCCTAGTGGTCCACCAGTGTTGTATAGATGTTGTATTACCCCTAGTGGTCCACCAGTGTTGTATAGATGTTGTATTACCCCTAGTGGTCCCCCAGTGTTGTATTACCCCTAGTGGTCCACCAGTGTTGTATAGATGTTGTATTACCCCTAGTGGTCCACCAGTGTTGTATAGATGTTGTATTACCCCTGGTGGTAACCAGTGTTGTATTACCCCTAGTGGTCCACCAGTGTTGTATTACCCCTAGTGGTGCCCCAGTGTTGTATAGATGTTGTATTACCCCTAGTGGTCCATCAGTGTTGTATAGATGTTGTATTACCCCTAGTGGTCCACCAGTGTTGTATAGATGTTGTATTACCCCTAGTGGTCCACCAGTGTTGTATAGATGTTGTATTACCCCTAGTGGTCCTCCAGTGTTGTATTACCCCTAGTGGTCCACCAGTGTTGTATAGATGTCATCTCTTCCCCCTCCCCCTGGTGTCCTGTGTGGCTCAGTCGGTAGAGCATGGCGCTTGCAACGCCAAGCGTCGTGGGTTCGATTCCCACCGGGGCCACCCATTTGTAAAAGTAGTGGCCCCAGCCGACTTGTAAGTCGCTTTGGACAAAAGCGTCTGCTAAATGGAATATATTATTATTATTTATATATTATTACCCCTGGTGGTAACCAGTGTTGTATTACCCCTAGTGGTCCCCCAGTGTTGTATTACCCCTAGTGGTCCCCCAGTGTTGTATAGATGTTGTATTACCACTAGTGGTCAACCAGTGTTGTATAGATGTTGTATTACCCCTAGTGGTCCAGCAGTGTTGTATTACCCCTAGTGGTCCCCCAGTGTTGTATAGATGTTGTATTACCCCTAGTGGTCCACCAGTGTTGTATAGATGTTGTATTACCCCTAGTGATCCCCCAGTGTTGTATAGATGTTGTATTACCCCTAGTGGTCCACCAGTGTTGTATTACCCCTAGTGGTCCACCAGTGTTGTATAGATGTTGTATTACCCCTAGTGGTCCCCCAGTGTTGTATTACCCCTAGTGGTCCACCAGTGTTGTATAAATGTTGTATTACCCCTAGTGGTCCCCCAGTGTTGTATTACCCCTAGTGGTCCCCCAGTGTTGTATTACCCCTAGTGGTCCCCAGTGGTCCCCAGTGTTGTATTATTACTAGTGGTCCACCAGTGTTGTATAGATGTTGTATTACCCCTAGTGGTCCACCATTGTTGTATAGATGTTGTATTACCCCTAGTGGTCCACCAGTGTTGTATTACCCCTAGTGGTTCACCAGTGTTGTATTACCCCTAGTGGTCCCCCAGTGTTGTATTACCCCTAGTGGTCCTCCAGTGTTGTATTACCCCTAGTGGTCCTCCAGTGTTGTATTACCCCTAGTGGTCCACCAGTGTTGTATAGATGTTGTATTACCCCTAGTGGTCCACCAGTGTTGTATAGATGTTGTATTACCCCTAGTGGTCCACCAGTGTTGTATTACCCCTAGTGGTCCACCAGTGTTGTATTACCCCTAGTGGTCCACCAGTGTTGTATAGATGTTGTATTACCCCTAGTGGTCCACCAGTGTTGTATAGATGTTGTATTACCCCTAGTGGTCCACCAGTGTTGTATTACCCCTAGTGGTTCACCAGTGTTGTATTACCCCTAGTGGTTCACCAGTGTTGTATAGATGTTGTATTACCCCTAGTGGTCCCCCAGTGTTGTATTACCCCTAGTGGTTCACCTTTGTTGTATTACCCCTAGTGGTCCACCAGTGTTGTATTACCCCTAGTGGTTCACCAGTGTTGTATTACCCCTAGTGGTTCACCAGTGTTGTATTACCCCTAGTGGTCCACCAGTGTTGTATTACCCCTAGTGGTCCACCAGTGTTGTATAGATGTTGTATTACCTAGTGGTCCACCAGTGTTGTATTAATTCCTAGTGGTCCACCAGTGTTGTATTACTAGTGGTCCACCAGTGTTTTGTATTACCCCTAGTGGTCCACCAGTGTTGTATAGATGTTGTATTACCCCTAGTGGTCTACCAGTGTTGTATAGATGTTGTATTACCCCTAGTGGTCCACCAGTGTTGTATAGATGTTGTACTACCCCTAGTGGTCCACCAGTGTTGTATTACCCTAGTGGTCCCCCAGTGTTGTATTACCCCTAGTGGTCCACCAGTGTTGTATTACCCCTAGTGGTCCCCAGTGTTGTATAGATGTTGTACTACCCCTAGTGGTCCACCAGTGTTGTATTACCCCTAGTGGTCCACCAGTCTTGTATAGATGTTGTATTACCCCTAGTGGTCCACCAGTGTTGTATTACCCCTAGTGGTCCCCCAGTGTTGTATTACCCCTAGTGGTCCACCAGTGTTGTATAGATGTTGTACTACCCCTAGTGGTCCACCAGTGTTGTATTACCCCTAGTGGTCCCCCAGTGTTGTGTTACCCCTAGTGGTCCCCCAGTGTTGTATTACCCCTAGTGGTCCACCAGTGTTGTATAGATGTTGTATTACCCCTAGTGGTCCCCCAGTGTTGTATTACCCCTAGTGGTCCACCAGTGTTGTATAAATGTTGTATTACCCCTAGTGGTCCCCCAGTGTTGTATTACCCCTAGTGGTCCCCCAGTGTTGTATTACCCCTAGTGGTCCCCCAGTGGTCCCCCAGTGTTGTATTACCCCTAGTGGTCCACCAGTGTTGTATAGATGTTGTATTACCCCTAGTGGTCCACCATTGTTGTATAGATGTTGTATTACCCCTAGTGGTCCACCAGTGTTGTATTACCCCTAGTGGTTCACCAGTGTTGTATTACCCCTAGTGGTCCCCCAGTGTTGTATTACCCCTAGTGGTCCTCCAGTGTTGTATTACCCCTAGTGGTCCTCCAGTGTTGTATTACCCCTAGTGGTCCACCAGTGTTGTATAGATGTTGTATTACCCCTAGTGGTCCACCAGTGTTGTATAGATGTTGTATTACCCCTAGTGGTCCACCAGTGTTGTATTTCCCCTAGTGGTCCACCAGTGTTGTATTACCCCTAGTGGTCCACCAGTGTTGTATAGATGTTGTATTACCCCTAGTGGTCCACCAGTGTTGTATAGATGTTGTATTACCCCTAGTGGTCCACCAGTGTTGTATTACCCCTAGTGGTTCACCAGTGTTGTATTACCCCTAGTGGTTCACCAGTGTTGTATAGATGTTGTATTACCCCTAGTGGTCCCCCAGTGTTGTATTACCCCTAGTGGTTCACCAGTGTTGTATTACCCCTAGTGGTCCACCAGTGTTGTATTACCCCTAGTGGTTCACCAGTGTTGTATTACCCCTAGTGGTTCACCAGTGTTGTATTACCCCTAGTGGTCCACCAGTGTTGTATTACCCCTAGTGGTCCACCAGTGTTGTATAGATGTTGTATTACCCCTAGTGGTCCACCAGTGTTGTATTACCCCTAGTGGTCCACCAGTGTTGTATTACCCCTAGTGGTCCACCAGTGTTGTATTACCCCTAGTGGTCCACCAGTGTTGTATAGATGTTGTATTACCCCTAGTGGTCTACCAGTGTTGTATAGATGTTGTATTACCCCTAGTGGTCCACCAGTGTTGTATAGATGTTGTACTACCCCTAGTGGTCCACCAGTGTTGTATTACCCCTAGTGGTCCCCCAGTGTTGTATTACCCCTAGTGGTCCACCAGTGTTGTATTACCCCTAGTGGTCCCCCAGTGTTGTATAGATGTTGTACTACCCCTAGTGGTCCACCAGTGTTGTATTACCCCTAGTGGTCCACCAGTCTTGTATAGATGTTGTATTACCCCTAGTGGTCCACCAGTGTTGTATTACCCCTAGTGGTCCCCCAGTGTTGTATTACCCTAGTGGTCCACCAGTGTTGTATAGATGTTGTACTACCCCTAGTGGTCCACCAGTGTTGTATTACCCCTAGTGGTCCCCCAGTGTTGTATTACCCCTAGTGGTCCCCCAGTGTTGTATTACCCCTAGTGGTCCACCAGTGTTGTATAGATGTTGTATTACCCCTAGTGGTCCCCCAGTGTTGTATTACCCCTAGTGGTCCACCAGTGTTGTATAGATGTTGTATTACCCCTAGTGGTCCACCAGTGTTGTATAGATGTTGTATTACCCCTAGTGGTCCCCCAGTGTTGTATAGATGTTGTATTACCCCTAGTGGTCCCCCAGTGTTGTATAGATGTTGTATTACCCCTAGTGGTCCCCCAGTGTTGTATAGATGTTGTATTACCCCTAGTGGTCCCCCAGTGTCTTCCACCAGTGTTGTATAGATGTTGTATTACCCCTAGTGGTCCCCCAGTGTCTTCCACCAGTGTTGTATAGATGTTGTATTACCCCTAGTGGTCCACCAGTGTTGTATTACCCCTAGTGATCCCCCAGTGTTGTATTACCCCTAGTGGTCCACCAGTGTTGTATTACCCCTAGTGGTCCCCCAGTGTTGTATTACCCCTAGTGGTCCCCCAGTGTTGTATTACCCCTAGTGGTCCCCCAGTGTTGTATACATGTTGTATTACCCCTAGTGGTCCACCAGTGTTGTATAGATGTTGTATTACCCCTAGTGGTCCTCCAGTGTTGTATTACCCCTAGTGGTCCACCAGTGTTGTATAGATGTTGTATTACCCCTAGTGGTCCACCAGTGTTGTATAGATGTTGTATTACCCCTAGTGGTCCACCAGTGTTGTATTACCCTAGTGGTCCACCAGTGTTGTATTACCCCTAGTGGTCCACCAGTGTTGTATTACCCCTAGTGGTCCACCAGTGTTGTATAGATGTTGTATTACCCCTAGTGGTCCACCAGTGTTGTATAGATGTTGTATTACCCCTAGTGGTTCACCAGTGTTGTATTACCCCTAGTGGTCCACCAGTGTTGTATTACCCCTAGTGGTCCACCAGTGTTGTATTACCCCTAGTGGTCCTCCAGTGTTGTATTACCCCTAGTGGTCCACCAGTGTTGTATTACCCCTAGTGGTCCCCCAGTGTTGTATAGATGTTGTATTACCCCTAGTGGTCCACCAGTGTTGTATTACCCCTAGTGGTCCTCCAGTGTTG